>NW_015152764.1:15624-22646 GCF_000732505.1 Cyprinodon variegatus | reverse complement strand
CAGACCATAAATTCGGTTGGGGAAATCACTTTCAATGAGCGGGTTCCCAGATGTATGAGTGGAGCTGGGCGGAGCGAGACATGTATCTGGCTGTTGTCAGGTTACCCTAGCCACACCTTGACGATTTAAGTTATAAGCATGCTGAAGTACTCTGAAGCATACTGAAACATTCTGGCACATGTTGACATACAGCAAGAAGGTATGCCAGCGTATGCTCATTTATGGGCCATAAGTTCTAGGTAAGTTATCTGATGGTTGACATACGTTAAGTGTCAGTTACTCATAAGTCATGGCGTCTAGCTTATCTAAAACCTATTAGTAACTTGTGCATAACTTATGTGTAGCTCATCAAGAACTTATATCCAACGCATATCAACATGTCTGACGTGTTTCTAACTTACAGCTACTGTATAATGGCGTATTGGCAGTGTTTTGGTATAAAAGGGGTTCACTGGAGGAAACCGTCTGTTCTCCTCCAGACTTTATCCCCATCATAGGGTGAGCCAGAAGGTGAATGTGATGGATCCTCCCTGCGTCGCCGGCCGCGACCGACAAACTTCCTAGCAGACACAATGCTGAATCTGCTGCGACTGCAAGCCTTCTTTCTTTCTTTTTCTTTGTATTTATTTATTTATTCTTTCTTTTTTTGGCAGGCAGTAAACAGCAGCTAGGTTAATATCGTGATCAAAAACCTCTTTTTATGCAGGCTGGGCGCCTCAGGGTGATTTGCTGCCCCACTCATGTCACTGGCTTGTGCATAATTTCATGGGAATTATGCTGCGTGCATTAGGAATAAGTTAGGCTGTCTTTAGACAAAAATATAAGACATAAGTATAATGAATACTCTGGGTATACACCCAAAATTGAAAAAATACGTTGAAAGTTCAGCGTATGCCAGCGTTTTAGAAGATTTTGGGACCTCAAGGTGTGACAGGGGCTTAACAGGTCCTGCTGTAGAGTTGGAAGACAAAATACATGTAAATTCAATCAGTTGTACTATTGCAATATTCTTTATCATTTACAGGAAATATGGCAAGCACTTTATACTGAAACCTAAAGCCAATATAGGCGAAGAAAACGTGTTTATTAAAAAGCTCCTTACCTTTAGTGAGGTTTAAACGTTGCTTCAAGCCATTCACGTCTGTTCTCAATACATGTTGACTTAGAAGACACTTCTGAGAATACCACTCTAGGTGGTTGGGATCCTTTTCAATCAGTTTCAGCATCCAGTCTTGTTTGGGCTTGGCGGTCTGGATGTTGCTGTCGCAATATCCCACCTGAACTTCATTTACTGTTGCAACCCCAACAAACTCTGGAAAGCCTGGGACTCCGTAGGTAGCAGTACGGAAATATCTCAGGGAATGTTTCACTGAAGGGTAGAAATTAACATATTTAGTTGTTGTTTTAAATTGTTACCTATACTTTCCCTTATATAAAAATGCATATTACAGAAAAGTTAATTAAATTCACCAATTAAAGTCATTAAATGAGATACATTCTATGGATTCATCAGTAACAGACTGATATTTTAAAGCTTTGATTTGTATGAATCATTCTACTGCTGAAGACTTTCCACTCATAATAAAAAATAACATTTAAAACATCCATCAATTTGCTGTCACGCTTATCCAATGTGGGGTCAGGAGGGGTGCTGGTGCCTATCTCCAGCTGTCTATGGGAGAGGCGTGGTACTCCCTGGACAGGTCCCCAGTCCATTGCAGGGCAACACAGAGACAGACAACTGTTCACACACACACTCCCAGAACCACACTCCTATCCCAGCTAAGGACAATTTAGAGAAACAAATTAACCTAACAGCCATGTTTTTGGACTGTGGGAGGAAGCCAGAGTACCTGGAGAGAACCAATGCATGCCCAGGGACAACATGCAAGCTCCATGCATAAAGACCCCGGGCCGGGATTTGCACCCAGAACCTTCTTTCTGCAAGTCAGCAGTGCTACCCACTGCATCACTGAGGAGCCTCACATTTAAAACAGGAATATGAAATCTGACCAATAGAAAGAAATATTTTAAATATTTAGATACCTTCTTAAATACAGCTGTTCTCAAAATGTACTTTTTATCTGACAACCAAGCTCTAAAATGAATACATTCTCTGACTGATTTGATATGGCTGTATAGATCAGCCTGATGTACCAATTTGAGATAAAATTAATTCAAGTTGACTGACTGGTTTTATTTCAAAACACTCTCAGTCTGCTGAAAAAATTGCTTTGTAACGGTGGAATTATTTTACTTGAAAATATTCTTGAAATAATTCTTATTTTTAACCACTTTTTAAAGTATTCTTAACAATATCAAAATAAGCAAACAGCTTCCTATTTTTATTTAACTGATAAAATCCAAATCAGATTATCAAACAGTTACTGCTTAAAACTCTTTTTTTTTTCTTCTTCCTGTAACTTAAGTTATTTTTTTATAATTACATTTTACTTTCGCTTATCCTCTGAGAGCAAGTAGGCTGTCTATGAAATACTTAACATTTCATTCACGTGATTTAAGATGTTCCTCAGGAAGTTGAGCACATTATCATGACATATGAGGCACATATCAAGGAGATTAAAGTCCTGAAAAGTAAAATATAATAGAGGATAGAAGCACAAAAACAAATATAAGTAACATAACTGGCATTGGAGCTGTCAGTGTTGGAAGGAGATGAGAGAAAAGGGTTTGACTCTTAATTAGAAAATGAAACCATCAGTTCGTTGCAATATTTACATACAATTTAAAATCAGCTATTTAAAACAAAGTCTTACCTGAATATGCAAACTGAAAAAAATAAAGCAGGGCAAAGAAAGTCTTTATCTTTTTTAGACAGAGCATTTTACAGGGAGCAATAATAATAGACAGGTAGTGATGGCAGCCAGCTGGGTCTAGATATAAAACTAGTTTAATAAGCCGTTAGATTTCAGATTCTCGCTAATAGATCTTATAAAATGTTTTAGTAACTTACCTGCTGCCACATTATGTATAAATATTCCCAACAGAACCACGAAACACTTCAGCTTCTTCATGATTCCTCATCTAGACTTTCAAAAAATGAACTTGATTTCCGAGCTGATCTGATGTTCTCCTTTCCACAGCTAGAGACATAAGGCTGGAACATCAACCTTTACTTAACCAATGAGAATCCAGCTTTAATGTCAACGTCACTTGAACCAGCAAGGTTACTAATGAAACAGAAATTAAAATATCACATAGAGAGACAGAGAGGTAGGACTAAATGGTAATATTATCATTTTTATTTCAGAAAATCAGCTGTTTCTAAAATCTTGTGAAAGGCTTTGATCAAATGTAAAAATCACCTAATATTTTTAGCTGATATAAAATGTTCTATTATTGTTGTTTTCTTCTGCATATATATATATATATATATATATACCTCAGGCAGGAGAAAACCGAAAGTGAAGACAAGAAAGAGGAAGGAGAACCATCATGGAGGGACAAGCCGCTGCACGGCATGTACCACAGACAAATAGAAGAAGTGGTCCTACCAGTCACTGGAAAAGGCTGGACTGAAGGACAGCACAGAGGCACTAATCATGGCAGCACAAGAACAGGCACTCAGTACAAGATCAATAGANTCTTTCCTCTGATCACAGAGCAGATCACGGCTTGCTTGGTCTCGCAATGAATCCTGGGATATCCAAGAATACCGAGGATACATCGGACCCATCCTTCAAATCGGGCAAAAAGAAGGACGCATTTTAAGGCCGCATAACGAGGACTCTTGGAATCCGACCAGACCTCGGCGCCGCGCTATGACGTAATCGGCCTTCGAATCTGGCCTTCTAAGGACGCATCCTAGGTTTTCGAACAGAGCATATTTGTAGGAGACTGAAACAAAGAGAGGGTTAATGAGCAGATTAGGTGCAGGTGTGAGCAGAGCAGAAACAAGAAAGGAGCAAGGAGAACTCAAGAGGGCAGCAGAGTGCAACAACTAAAAACCTGAGAACTGAAAATAACCAGAAAGAACAAAATAAGAATTAAACCACTATGACTTAAAAACATGGAGTAAAGCAAAACTGAACACTCAAAAGAAAAACATAACAGCCAAGCCTGAAACAGTAACTAAGAATAAACCAGATAATGCAGCAAAATAAAAATAAAACCATTAACAGCCTGTGTTGTGACGTGTCTGGAGCTGAATGATTGTCTAATTAATATTACCTGGATCTGCTCAGGGTGCTGTTTATTTGTTTGATAGAGAGAGAGGCTAAAGCAGGGTGCCAATATTTCTGTTGACCGCCAGTTTAAAGCCTATTAAGTCTGCAAGTCTATCTATTGTACAGTGCTTCACAGAAAACGGGTACAATAAACATCCCTTACTGCAGTAAAACTTTTTATGTCCTCCTTGGATTCAGTGCATCAATTAGGTCCCGGGTCTCCTCTCCATGACTAATTTTTGGATGATAGTTATTTACATTGTCAACAGAAATGGTAAAAGATCCAACACTTTGATGCTTTGATGGAATTGTGCACATGGTTCACTCAGCCATTTTGGACGCATCTGTGAGTAAATTTGAATGAAAAGACGGAGCACAGCACAACCTGTGGTATGTTGGATTCAGTTTATTCATACTGTGAAATTCAATTTTTTTTGTACACAGTTGATGCTGGTTATCACTGCGTATTTGGTTGCTGTGGCTGTTGGTGATATCATTCAGCTATATTACTCAAGACTGAATGAACTTAAAATATAAATGGGAAATATAAATGCTGCAGAAAGAATGCCAAGCAAGAGTGACTAAAATAAAGGAATGATCACTGCTTTAAAGGAGCTCATAAAGAGGGATGATGATGTTTCTTAGGTGAAAACTCAATTGGACATGTTGGTGCATTTGCATGAGGAGACAATTTCCCTGCATGAGTCACTGATGGAAATAATTCTTCAAGAGTAAAAGGACAAGCAAAGGGTGTGGTTTGAAAGTATCAATAAACATAACAATTTATTGAGGATGTAAAACAATGGATCTATGAAAAAATATGCACTGTCCTTAAGACATGCAAAAAATGATGCTGTGGGTGGTGAACAAAACAAGGAATGTGTAGATCCACCATGTTTATCACTACATGAGCCCCAGCATGATGGTAAAGTGTCCCTAGACACAGGACAGGAAGGTTTTAAAGATAGGCTCTGTGTTTGCACCTTGGCACTCTATCTCTCCGGTTCTTTTTCCTGAAAATAGATCACTCGGGACACACTCTTTAAATAACATTTCATAACTTAAATGTATTAAATAACCAGGAGACATGACAACAGATTCTGATAGAAATGGTAATCTTACTCAGATCAGAGAAGTTGTTAGAGTTTACAGAAGGCAGCTTCTCACCTCTGGGCTCACCTCTCAGGAAGTGGCCCCGATTAACAGTTAAAAAGGCATTTTATACATCTCCAGTCTGCCACATCATCTTATTTTACATCATGCATGTTAGCAAATGATTAGACATCCATGGCTCCAGCCTTACCAAAATATTACACTTTGTTCTTAGCTGAAGGACACCGCTCTCATTCCATTTCCAAATCTTTGCGACGTACAGAATGAAAATTATAACTGTATATCCCGAGGAACTGTCCTAATTAGATTAAAACATCAGTTCTGATATGCAACAGGCTGCCAATACCAAGATGTAATAAACTCACACATCTTCAATGATGATTATCCTAACAAAGGCTTTCCTGAAAGAATAGACCACGTGCAACAGGATTAAATTCAACCAAATGACAGCATCTCAACTGTTGGAAGCAGAAAACATGGATCAAAAAGTGGAACCTCAAGAACTTCAACCTCTTCTGTTTCCTCTTCTCACATCAAAGCAGAAGCTGAAATAGCTGCTCTTCTTACTAGACAGAAATTACTCAAACAAATGCTAGAGCTGGACCACCAAAAAGAGGAAATCAAGAAAAAAAAAAGAATGATTTGTGCTTAAGATGGAGGTAGCTGCTGCCAAGCTAAGATGGATGTTCTAAGAGTCTCAGGAAGCAGTGGGAAAGGCAGCAAAAATATAAAATTAAGTGTCATAGAATACTATGCAGCCAAAGGGACTTGTGCTGCTTTTAATGTTGAGGCTAATTCATTTGTGCCTGGTGGCCAAGGAGGGTATGACGCTCATACCACACTCAAGCCTCATCTGACAAAGTCAAGTGGAAGAAAACTTACTCCTGATGTTGGATACCAAAATAACGCTGCAGTGACGACCTGGGAACCTTATGGGACCTAATGTGTCGGATAACATTTTAACTTCTCAGTTAAGTGTCACTCCACATACCCAACTGCCAGTCAATGTTGAAGGTAACAATTTGCTGTCTATAATGGCACAGCAAATTTGCCAAAACGAGACATCCAGGTGTTTAAAGGAGATCCAATTCACTATCATGCTTTTATGAGAGCCTTTCACTGTTGTGATTTTATGTTTAATCCAATCTCATCCAGGTTGGATACCACATTAATGTTGGGAATTTATGTTCTATTCTATTCCCAGCCAGCTGGGAATTTATATTTCTGATACTTTAAGATGTTTATTGCTCTCCCCGGTGGGTGTGGTAAATATCTTATTTAATCAGATACTATTTTGGCTGTTATTTATTGTTTATGAACACACACCCTACTAGCTGTAAGAATGATGAATGAAAGAGTGATTCGAGCACTAATCATGGTCAAACTGTTAATTCTGCACAAACAATTAATAAATTCACCACAACTTCTGTCCAAAACATAAGACTTTATCAACAAAAATCATTCAGCTCCAAGTCAAACATATTTCAGTTTAAAACTCTCAACTGAAAACTAATGAGACTCAACTAAACTAAACTACTATGTGAAAAAAGGAAAGGAAGCATGGTTGAAAACCATAGAACAGTTTAAGACCGATCTTGTGTTTGAAAACCAAAGTTTATCTGGAAGAATTTTGGATATGATCAAGTTAGCTTTTCACTAAGGCTATGTTCACACTGCAGCCTGAAGTGACCCAATTCCGATTTTTTTGCCCATATGTGACCT
>NW_015152764.1:11785-14204 GCF_000732505.1 Cyprinodon variegatus | reverse complement strand
TTGGAATGTTTTCAAACCAATCCACAATGCAAATCAATGAGATGAATAAAACATTATTTTGCCAAATAAGGTTTTATTAAAGGATTTGCTTAAATAAGAACCAATAACCTAGTCAAATGATTCTTTACCCTCTTTGAAATAGCTAGCAGTGAATAGGCATGAGGATTCCACTAAATGACTCTTGGTCATTCTTGGTAATGGAAATGTAATGAGCATCTGAGGAACACATGAACACTAATGTTATATCAGTGTTTAAACCCTTAGTGAAATAAAGCTTGTCCAAGATTCAACAAGAAATCACAATGTATCCCTGTAGCATAGTGTAGCATGCAATCTATCCTGTTAGCTTTGTCATCACTCATCAGCAAACACATGAAATGATCAACATCATCAAAATACATATTGTTTGTTCTGTCCCTAATTATGCAGGACCTGCAAACATTTTTGTACATTTCCATTTGGAAGGCTTGAGTTTCATCCAGCTGCAGCTCAGCAGTCATGCCAGAGCAACCAGGGGTTTCTTTGTCCGTGTGGCTCACACCACGGGTCCTAAGGAGGCCTTCTCTCTAGTCTTGCTCTGTAAGTTCTGAAACTCAAGAGAAATGTGTTGCAAAAGTTCTGTTTTGTAGCACTCTGGTTCTGAATGGTCACCATAAGGACTTATCCTTGAGGATTCTGGAGATCTGGGTCTTTTGGGCACGGATCTCCATTTTAGCTGGCTCTTCGACGTGCACCCAGGCAGCCTCATGGGAAAAGAGAGAGGAAAAGAGAATGTTTTGAACATTTGAATTGAGAAAGCTTCCTGGAGAGGAAGTTTTTTCTAGACTTTTGCAGAATGACTATGACCTGGATGTCTGAGAATCTGTATCAGCAGAATGTTCTGTGTTTTTTTTACTGTTTTCTCACAGAGAGGGGGGCTGGCAAGTCAAACCTCTGTGGGTGGTCCTGTGGCTAAGTTGGCTGAAAAGCGGGGGGTTGGAGAACTGGTTGTTCACCAAACATTTAGCCTCTTGTCTGGGCATCATGTCTGGAAATAGAGATGCAGTTCTTTGTTTTCAGATCAACAAATATGTCCATAAAGCCATTAGATCTGGAACAGTGATGAGTCAGGTTCCTGTTGGCAGGAAGAAAGTTTATTTAGGGTTCATATCTTCTCCAGTGTTTGTCCCTGGAGGATTTGTTGCAGGTTCACAGTTCATTTTCTCCAGAGGTTTTGCTTCTGGTTGAAGCAGGTCTGGCAGGAAAGTATGACCCTGTTACATAAATATATGCATTCCAAACAAAATTTTACCTTCATGATGCTGTTGTTCAACCTTCATAATTTCTCAAGCTGTAAAAACAAAAGAAAGACAGGATAAAACAGGTCAATGTATGTTAGAAATGAACAGCAATTATCATACTCTTGGATATGATAAGTTTTACAATTAGCTTGGAATTGTAGTACTTTGTAATTGGTCAGAGAAGCCATTAGCTCTGTAAGAACTGTTTTGCAGATCTGTTCAAAGTTTCTTTCGAGATTATTTCTGTAGCTCGTTGATGTACCCCTTTACCAGTGTCAACCTTTGGTTTTGCTTTGTGGTAAGGTTTGTGACGTTTATCTGTGGGTTCTGGTTTTTGTTCTCTCAAGTAATTAATTCCTTCATCTAGGGTTCTGTTTGATGTTCCTTTCCTGTTTGGATTAACTGAGTGTTGTTGCTGTCCAGACGATCTCCATCTGAAGTTATTTTTTTCTGTGATATCTCTATATCTAAGTAACTCTAACTGACCAGAACTACTTTAAAACATAACGCTTTCTGCTGCACTTTTCTATTGAGCACTTGTCAGTTTCACACGGCTTTATTGCTGATAGTGAGGAGTAGCTAGCCTAGGCTAGCGCAAGCTTAGCATTGCCATGGCTTCTCTCTCTCCCTCCATTGACTCTGTAGAGAATTAGTGTGCACCTATGATTAAAGTTATATGATTAAAGTTGTATACATGTCATCTATTACATTGAATAAAGGGCTTGGTTTAAAGGTCTAACCATTTTGTGCCTTAGCATGGAAAAGTCTGAGCTGTGAGACCAGCAGTACAGCTTTACAGATAAGGCTGATTAACTGAGTAGAAAGAGTTTTAAGTGCACCTGTGCAGGAGTAGACTGTTAATGAATAATCCCAAAGTGCAGCTTTTGCAAAAGTAGGTTTCTAAGGAAAGATAGAATTCTGAGCACAGCAGATGGTTGGGATCAATAATGTTCTGAGTACAGCAACAGAAGGGCAGATGGCCAAGGTCATTTAGGCCTCAGAAGCGGCAGAAAAGTCAGGATAAGGCCGGTTGGTGGAACATTGGTACAGATGTACACAGCTTAGTTAAACAAAAATGTGATAACGGGAGCTGTTGGTTTTAACACACACACACCCTGAGCAGTACTAATGTGAGGGTT
>NW_015152764.1:6249-11208 GCF_000732505.1 Cyprinodon variegatus | reverse complement strand
TTCTTCGGTTAAGTCTAATTAATTAGACTTAACCGAAGAAAATGCATGTAAAATGATGAAAAAGAAAGGAGGAGCTTGTGGGAGGAGCCCCATAGCCTGAAATGTATAAAAGGGAAGCTGTTTCATTGTATTGTCAGTTGTTTCTCCGGAGAGCAGCTCAGTGTGGATGCTGTGTTTTGCAATAAAACACTCTGGACTTGGAAATCCGTGACCTCTGCCTGTTTTTTACATTTTTGGTTGAAGACTTTTTCTGCCTTTTGAGAACTTTGTATTTTTATAAAACTTAGTTTCAATTTTTAAGTCGTTAAGAAAGAAAAGACACAACAGGGGGGCCCCACCAGTTTCACCACCGTAGCCCGGGGGCACGGGACCAGCAGCAGGACCCACCAGCCAGCCGGGCACGGAGCCGACGCCACCACCCTCCCCCCGTCCTGTCCATCCAAAAAAATTAATAAATAAATAACAAAATAAATAAAAAAAATAAAAAAAAATAAAATAAATAAATAAAAATAAATAAATAATAAAAAATACTAATAATAATAATAATAATAACAATAATAATTAAAAGAAAATAAATAATAATAATAATAATAAATAAATAAATAAGGGGGGGGGGGCAACCCCAGCCGGCCAGCCCACGCACAACACGCAGAGCCCCCACAATTTTCTGATGTATCTAAACTGTCATTTCTTGATCTATTTAGGAATGTCTCTGTTCTGGCCTTCCACCTGGAGGGGAACTATAAACTAAAAACAACATTTAAAATAAAATCATTTAGTCTTCTAGCAACACATAAACACCTCAGAGGATTAATTCAAAAGATTTACATCATTTTATAGATCAATTGTTTTCAACTATGGGCTGTTATCAGAAATCAGTAATAAGACATTAAGCTAGGCTTGACATGGTACCATCAGTTCAGTCTCAAGTTGTGAATGATGAGAAGGAGGTAGATGATGAGAAAAGAGGTGTGGTTGGGAATTCAAAATATAGTTTGGAGGAAGTAAGTTCACATGAAGGAACTTAATTTTAAAATAAGCCAGAAATCCAGTGCCAGAATCAAGTGGAGGTGAATACCAGGTTACCAGGACTGAGCGTTGGAGAGTCAGAAATGTTCAAGACAGATATAAATTACCTAGCATTCCCCCCCTCTCATTTTTAATGAGGCTGTGTGCACGGGTAGGGGAGGTTGAATGAGCAGAGGGGCACATATTCAGTGATGTGTCTCAGCTATTGATCAGATCCCATCAGATGTGGGGCAGTCTGGAGGGCTGATGGGAGCTTATGGAGGGCTATCAGATGGCAGGCTTTGGAGAATTGGTCAACAAACGTGAGTATGGTTGACATGTTGTGAGACGCTGGGAGGCCAGTAATGAAGTCCAGAGCGATATGGGACCAAGGGCGTTCAGGTACAGGTAGTGGCTGAAGAAGGCCCTCTTTATTTGAGATCTTATTTTGAGCACCGACTGGGCAGGAAAGGACATACTCCCGGACATCTTTAGGCATTGAAGGCCACCAGAAGTGCAGGGAGATGAAAGAAAGAGTCTGGTTAATGCCCGGATGGGCAGAGAACTTAACTGAGTGGGCCCATTGAATTATATGGGGGCGAACAGAGAGGGGAACATAAGTTCGGTCAGGAGGACCGTTACCAGGGTCAGGGTTTCAGTGCAGAGCTTGCCCGTTCAGGTCCTCAATCTCCCAGTGGAGGGCACCAAAGGTGCAGGTGGTTGGCAGGATGGGAGCTGTCCTCGGGTGCATATAAACGGGAGAGGGCATCAGGTTTCAGGTTCGTTGAGCCTGGGGGGTAGAAAATGGACAGGTTAAACCGATGGAAGAAAAGGGACCAGCGGGCTTGCCTGGGGTTGAGACGCTTGGCGGTTTGGAGGTGGGCAAGGTTTTTTTGATCGGTCCAGGTGATGACGGGTAGCTCGGACGCCTCAAGCCAGTGACGCCATTCCTCCAGGCCGAGTTTAATGGCCATGAGCTCTCTGTCTCTTACATCATAGTTTTGCGCAGAGGGGGTCAGTCGTCGGGAGAAGAAGGCGCAAGGATGGAACTTCTGATCATGGTCTGAGCACTGGGAAAGGACCACGCCCACACCTGTGTCAGAGGCATCTATCTCAACCTTGAACTGTTTAGCAGGATCTGGGTGAGGGAGGATGGGAGCTTGGGAAAGCCTTCCCTTCAATGCGGTGAACGCAGAGCCGGCTTTAGGCTTCCAGATGAAGGGGCTTTTTGGCGATGTGAGAGCGTGGAGGGGGGCAGCATTCTGACTATAGCCTCTGATGAAGCGTCGGTAAAAGTTGGTGAAGCCAAGGAAGTGTTGGAGTTGCTTCAGTGTCTCTGGTACCAGCCAATCGAGGACCGCCTTGATCTTTTCTGGGTCAGATCAGACCCTACCTCCCTCCAGAATGAGACCGAGGAAAGTAACTGAGGACTTGTGGAATTCACACTTTTCGGCCTTAACGAACAAGCGGTTCTCCAGGAGCCGCTGGAGAACCAGCCACACATGATGTTGGCGCTCAGAGAGGTTTTGAGAATAAATAAGGATGTCATACAAGTAGACAAAGATTCAGAAAGTCTCAAAGGACATCATTTACAAGGGCCTGCAAGACTGATGGGGTGTTGCACAGGCCGAAGGGCATAACCAGGTATTCGAAATGGCCAAGTGGGGTCTTGAACGCCATTTTCCACTCATCCCCCCAGCGAATCCGAACTAAGTGGTAAGCATTGCGCAGGTCTAATTTGGTGAAGATAGTGGCGGATTGGACCGGTTCAAGAGCAGAGGAAAGAAGTGGTAGGGGATACTTATTCTTAACAGTTATCAAGTTTAACGAGCGATAATCTATGCATGGGCAGAGGGAGCTGTCTTTATTTCCCACAAAGAAAAAGCCAGCATCAAGTGGAGAGGAGGAAGGACAGATTAGGCCAGATTCCAGGGACTCCTTTGTATATTTTTCTAGGTACTGGCGTTCGGCCCGAGAGATGGTATAAAGGCAGCTGGTAGGCAGATGCTCGCCTGGCAGGAGATCGATTGCGCAATCATACGGTCGATGCGGGGGTAATGACTCAGCCTGGGCTTTACTAAAAACCAGCTGAGGGTCATTTTATTGTTCGGGGACCAAGCTTAAATTAATAGAGTCAACATCAGAGGAAGACCGTACGTAAGTAGGACAGATGGGAATGGCAGATTGTATGCAGTGAGATAGGCAGGTCAGGGACCAGGACGCTATGCATTGGTCAGCCCAGTTAATGTGTGGGTTGTGTTGTTGTAACCAGGCATAACCCAAGACGAGCGGGGCGTGTTTAACAGGAAAAACGAGAAAGGAGGTTAACTCCCTATGGTTACCTGAAATTACGACCTCCAGGGGTTTGGTTCGATGAGTTATATTGGGAAGACTTCCTCCCTCCAGGGCAGAAACCTGGAGGGGAGTGGGTAACGGAACATTCTCAACCTTAGCCTGAAGAACTAAGGCTTGGTTGATGAAATTAAAGTTGCACCCCGAATCCACCAGAGCGGAAAGGTTAAAGTTCTCACGGGCTCTCAGTATGGTTGCTTGTAAACAGAGACGAGAAGATGTGGGGAACGTGTCCTTAGTGTGGTCTGCCGGCCTCCTCGTTACAGCTGACGACCCCGTTTTTTTTGGCCGTTCTGGGCAGGTATTAATAAAATGCTTGGGAGACGTGCAGTAGATACATAACCTAGCATCTATAGGTTGCTGCCTCTCCTCTGGAGTAAGGCGAACCCGGGCCACCTGCATGGGTTCCGGGGAAGAAGGAGGAGCAGCAACGGGTCGGAGATGGGTTCGCTCTGGGGAAGGAGGGAGCGGCCGAAGAAAGGACTGTCTCTCCATTCGACCCCTTCCCCTAACCCTCAACTGGTTGTCTAAATGGATGGCCAGTGTGATCAGATGGTTCAGGGAGGTCGGTTCCTCAAGGCAGGCTAACTCATCCTTGAGAGGTTCATCCAATGCCTGGTAGAACACAGATTTTAGAGCGTGTGGTTCCCAGCCCGCGGCGGCTGCCTGCATGCGGAACTCGATCGCAAAATCTGAGACGCGCTGCCTGAGAGTCAAAAGACGCGAGGACTGCTGTACTGGATCCGTCTTGGCCGAAAAGATCATTTTAAATTCCCCCAGGAACTCATCAAAAGAGCAGCCGAACTGTCGGAAGTCAGTAAAGTGGGACTCAGCCCATCTCAACACTCGCCGTGTTAATAGGCGCAGGATGAAACAGATTTTAGCCTCATCTTGGGTGTATGTCTGCAGAGAACGACTGAAAACTAAGGAGCACTGGAACAAAAATCCTCCACAGTCCCCGCTGTCCCCAGAAAACTTCTCAGGGCTAGGGGAGGAGGTCTCAGGGATTGACGGCGGCGGCTCAGTTTGCATGGGCTCCAGGGCAGCGCTCACTGCACTCAGGGGTGCGGAGGCTGAGGTCTGAAACGCAGCGCAGAACATGTCTGACAGCTGACTGATCTGGGCTGTGAGCCCCCGAAGCTGATCCTGCGTGTTTTGCATGGCAAATTGGAGAGCCTGAAGCCGCTCCTAATGGGCAGAGAGCGTTCTCTCAACTGTGTCTGCTCGGTCAGATTGGCCAAATAATGTTTTATTCACCTCATGGATTTGCATTGTGAATTGGTCTGAAAACATTCCAATTTCTTTAAAATTTGTGAAAAGCTAATTTGATCATATCCCAAATTCTTCCAGATAAACTTTGGTTTCAAACACAGAATCCATCTTAAACTGTAATATGGTTTTCAACCGTTTTCCCCTTCCTCTTTGTAGATAGTAGTTAGTTTAGTTTAGTTGAGTTTTACTAGTCTTAGTTGAGAGTGGTAAACTGAAATATGTTTGATTTGGGGCTGAATGATTTTTGTTAATAAACTCTTACATTTTGAACAGAAGTTGTGGTGAATTTATTCCATGTATGTGCAGAAATAACTGTTTGACCATGAT
>NW_015152764.1:4429-6029 GCF_000732505.1 Cyprinodon variegatus | reverse complement strand
CTTCAGATCTTGCCTCAACGCCGCAGTGTTGATCTAGTTTGGTTAGCACCTGAGCCTAGTAAAACCTGAGAATCTTTGCTATCTCTGTTGAGATAAGATTCTAATTCTTCCTTGTCTCTGCCTCATAGGAATCCTGTTTCTCCTTGAAGCTCTGGATGAGCTTAACCTGCCGAGCCTGCCCTCGTGAGCCAAACCTGAAGACTCTTCTCTGGATTCCCCTGCAGCTCTTGGCTAAGAGCTGGAAACCCAAACCAAGGTCTGCCCTCAAAGTCAGAAGTAAGACGCTGAAGCGGTTATTGGACTGTGCTGAACCAAACAGTCTCTGGACCCAACAGTTCCTCTCTCAAAGAGAAACCCGGACTCCGGGTAAAAGTTGAAGTACTTGACCTCTTTACTCAAGTAAAAGTGAAAAAGTATGTGCTCTAAAAACTACTTAAAGTATAAAAGTATAAACTAACCTTTAAGAAAAAGGCCAGATAACACCATATGAATTGAAAGCACAATTTTTCCACTATTTAAAAAAATTCTTTGAGATACGGCCAAGGATGAGGGAGGTCTTGTTAGGCTCCGTCTCCATCTCCCGATACGCTCTCGCCTGTGTCCGACCTTTCAGACATTTAGACATGTTTTTCTGAATCCAACATTGTAGCATGGCATAGACAATTCTCGTTTACAGTTTGAAGAACACCTGCTTGCTTCTGATGATTTCCTTTAACTAACCAATGAGTGTTTGTGTTATACGACTCATCCAATTACACTAGTTTTCAAAAATGTGGATGGCACCAATGATCTGCATTGGATGGTGCACATGACGTGAAATATATATTTAGAAACATTAAACCACGGGTAACTAATAAAAAATCAGTGGGGTCCGAATAAAGAAAATCAACCAGTAAATGTCAGGAGACATTTTTAATGATCTGTTACTTTAAACAGAATTTAACACTGAAATAAAATGACGTATTTATGCATTCATGTTACATTGAATTTTAAAAAAAAAAGATGAAAAATAAAAATAGAAATTGCCAAATATTGCATCCTGTTCTATCTGAGAGGAGTTTACACTTTTATGACTGTATTCCTGTATATCCATCACTAGTTAAAAGACAAGATTCAGCAAATGCAAATTCTGCCCTGTAAAACAATGACAGCGCAATTGTCGCTGTACGATCCGAAGCCTCATTTGGTGCTTTTAAACAGGCTTTTGAAAAACTTTGATGATTTGCTGCTGTAATATTATAGATTTTTTAGAATAAAAAGCTAGCAGATGTGCATAATCAAAAAATAACAGAAACACAATTATAGAGCATTCAGTATTATAAGAAAGCCCACACTGTTTCTGAATAACTACATTATTGTATGAGTTCTGTTCCGTTTTTGTCTCTTTCCTTGTAAGTCTGAAATGTCCCATGCTCCTGAATGCACCATAGCTGTCTGACGCTCGCGAATGCATCACACTGGTCTGTGTAGATGCGCGTTTGATTTTCAGCTGAAGACAAGACAAAGCTTTGCAGTTTTAAAACCCACGTCGGCTAATCACTGTTTATTGTTGTGTGTGAATGACAAGAGACTACAACAAATACATCAGCTTTACCTCGGA
>NW_015152764.1:0-4324 GCF_000732505.1 Cyprinodon variegatus | reverse complement strand
GAGTTCCCAGAATACGGTACAGTTGGATGGATTTTGCAGAGAAGGACAGATTTTTTACGGATTTGCAGAGAAGCGGCGAACAGCCAACGCCAGCGTCCTCTCTGCTCCTCCCATGATAAACATGATGACCTAACTTATAATTAACTTATATAGCTTGTAACCTATATCGTGAGATTACTTGTTACTTGCTTGTTGTCGGTTGGAGCAGTTCATTTGAGTTGGAGCTTTTTGGATTGTAGTGGGTAAAGGTGCCAAGGGACTCACAGGGTTGAGGTCCCTGATAAAAGTGCTCTCGGAGCAAGGCTGATAGAGCCATAAGGTAAAGGTACCAAGGAGAAAAAAAGGGTTGAAGTCCCTGAGAGAAATGCTTTTGGAACAAGGCTGTTGGAGCTGTAAGGATACCTAGGTTATGGGATTGGAGTCCCCAGTGTGCGCAAAATATAAGTGTAAACCGGTTATAGAGATAAATAATAATAATAACACAACACAGAGTAGTGAAATAAAAAATAAAAGAACATAAAAATAAATAAAATAAGATAAAAAAATAGGCCTAAATAAAAAATCTTCAGAAAAAAAAAAAAAATGGGAAAACCTCAAAGCAAAGTACCTTTGCATGAAGGAGATGAAAAATATATGGGTCAATTAAACCCAGACCACTTAAAATATCTTGATAAATGGAAAAGAAAATATGGAGTTAGTGAAAAATTAACAGTTGACCAGTGGCAAACTGTGGTACAAAAACTAGAAATTTGTGTCAGCACAAAAAGTGGGGGGGAAAAAAAGAAAAAGAGGACCAGTTAAAACTTGCAAAAAGCTGGTTAGAGCAGGCCCAAAACCGTTGTGAGGCAATAAAAAGAGCAAAACAAAATAGAGATAATAAGTCTCCGCCTCCCTTTTCTGATCAACAAAATCAGGTGATGTTTGTCCGTCCAGAGGACAATGAAATTGTTCAAAGAAGGCCTACTGCCCCTCCAGCTAACCTGGAGTCAGCAGAGGTGCCACAAAGTAATGAAACTGGAGCTGTTGCTGCTCTAGAACCATCAACAGCAGCAAAACAAGAAGTAAAATCTGAACAGAAATACCAGCATGGTTCTGATTCCCGACTAAGGCTGAAAACTGAAGACTCCACCCGCCAGTCTCCTTATAAAAAATTAGCTACAGAACTCCATAAACTGTCTGAGGAATTTGATAGAATAATGCCTCTGATAGAAGTCCCAAATCTACCATCCAACAATGCACAGGACAGAACAATGCTAGTGTTCAGACCATGGACTTTAAATAAGGCAAAAAGTGCAGTTGAAGGTCTCACTAGTCCACAGGAGGATGTTGAACAGTGGATTTTAGGAATTGAAGCATTTTATATATCCTATAAACTAAATGGACAAGAATTTGGACAAGCACTGTTTTGTGCTGTTGGTCCTACTCTGTGGGGACAAATAGGTAGCCAGTACACAGGGAGAGATCAAAACGGTGGAGTTATTCCTTATGGTCCAGGAGATCTCAATGGAACAGTTATAACAGCTTTACAGCCTCAGTGGGCTGTTGTTTGCAATGCCATGTGCACCGAGTTTAAAAAGAGGGCTGATTATGCCCATTTGTCCACTGTATTACACAAACCAGGATAAAATGTGGATGATTACAAAATTAGATTTGAAAAAGAATTTAGAGCTCACAGTGGCATTCCTTATGATGCTGATAAGGACATTACCTATCAGGCACTGCTTAAAAATGGTTTAATGAATGGGTTCCAGGCACACATTAGTTCCTGGATCAGAAAGCATTTGGTAGAGCACAGAACAGCCGATGTTGTAAGGATAATGGAGTATGCTAGACAATGGAGTATGCTAGACATGCAGCTGAAGTTAACAAGGAAAAAAAAAAAGTGGAACTGGAGGCAGAGGAGAAGTGTTTTACACTAACCAAGATGAGTTAGAAGTGTTTGTGAGAGAAAATAGAGGCAGAGGTAGAGGTGGCCAGCGCAGGGATGATAGCAGATTTAGAGGTCAATAAAGAGGTCAAGGAGATTGGAATAGAAAATATCAGAGGAACCAGAAATATGATGAAGGCTGTTTAATTGTGGATCAAAAAACCACTGGGCCAAAGACTGTCCTGACAGTGCCGAACAGTCTTTTCCCAGAGGTAACAGGAAACAGGAAAACCATTTTACTGAGGCGTGACTAGATGAAGAATCAGTTGATGTTTTTGGTGCTTTGGAGTTGCTAAATGCCTTGACTGTTAAGCCATATGTTGACATTTTTGTACAATCTCATGATTCCATTTGGGTCAAAGCCTCCAACAGACAGGTTACCAGAGAGTGTTTTTCACAAAAGGTTAAAATTAGGGATCCCATTTCTGACAGGGAATGTTATTCCTCAGTTGTCCTGTCCCCATCTTGTCCTATTAACCTGTTAGGCAGAGATTTGATGGAGCAATTAGTGATAGCCGTATTCCCTGTTAAAGGAGGCATGTTTATTATGCTTTAAACACTTGGAACAAAAGGGCCCCATTCTGGCTTTCTAATTTAATGCAAATGGCTTAACAAACCCTCACTAAGCCAGAACATGAAATGCCCCTTAGTCAACTCCATGTCTCTATGAATATTTCTCAGAGTCCAGCAACAGACTATGCACAGCAATTTTTGAGAAACAAGGTTGTCCCAATTAGCTGTCTATATTTATACACGGATGGAGTCTCATTTGCTGCTGCAACTGTTTTGTTACCTTCAACCTTTGTACAGATTCCCATGGCTGCCACATATATCACTTTTCCGTTCTAGTGAAACACAGTGGAAAGACAGTGGCCCCCGTTTACAAGTAGCAGACGCAGCTACAGATTACACACCTCCAAAGCACTGTGGTTGGTCATTTAGCGTTTCAACTGATCTAAGCAGACTTGAGCTTGACGATGTTGTCGACTCACAGAGCAGAGTACATGAGTTAGACTTAGACTTCTTTATTTGTGTTGGATTAATTGTACAAGTTATTCTACTTTAATCATATTATACTTATACATTCATATTTACACATTTGCATATTCCTGTATACTTGTATTACACANTCACTTAACATAGGCCTACGTAATCCTACAATAACATGATATTTACAGTTGATTTATTAAAAATGCTTTTCAGTAAGTCAACAGCAATAACTCCAATAACAAATGATAATTTTATTCAAAATGTATTTATTAAAAAATGCTTAACAATTCCTGTAATGAATGAATAGCACAATGAAAGAAATAATGTCTAATCTAAACATCACTTAATAAAAGTTAACAATAACTCTCAACTCCTAATAACACGATACTCAGTCTCAGTAATGAATGGAATAATGTCTGTTCTGTAGGCTATTGGAAAAAATAAATTAACAACTGAGCTAATTAGTAAAAAATACCTCTTGTGTAGCAAAAATAATTTAAAATGTACTAAAAACGAACAAACATATCAATAGACTATTTTTACTTTCGGTGTCCAGGTGGATTTTCAGATCCCTTGCACCTCGATTGGACTCCGAGACATATGTGCCTGCTTTGCACACTCTGCACAAGCCCTCCCATTTGTCTCGACCCGCTCTGAAAGCAGGGAAACTCTTTTGTAAATCGTCGGTAAACATACATTTGCGCATTTGGTATGTTGTTGGTGAACTGACAGCCAAGCTATCTATCTTCTGATTAAGAACAGGGCTGACGCGGCTCGGGGATTACGTCACACGCAGTGCAGTGCCCCAGTGCCTGTTAATTTAATGGTCCAATGAAGGTAATTTGAAAAACAGGACATTTCCTCACTTTCTAAAAAAGACCCGGGAAGCCCGGGACAGGACGTGAAATACGTATATGTCCCGGGAAATACGGACGTTTGGTCAGCCTATCCTAAGAGACAATTTAAGAGGGAAGACATTCCTTCTGGAGATCTTCTTTCTGAAGGTAATTCTAATCTGTTAAATGAGCCTCAGACTAAAGATTTAGATGTATTCAGTATTTGGACGGTTTGGTCTGACTGTATCTGTTGATGTTCTACAGCGATGATAAGATTATCTCCTGCTGAGGAACCGAAGAGGAACCTGACTGGAGTTGTTGGAGGAAACATCACTCTGCCTGATCCTCTGATGGAGCGAGGATTGT
Organism: Cyprinodon variegatus; assembly: GCF_000732505.1. Lineage (NCBI taxonomy): Eukaryota > Metazoa > Chordata > Actinopteri > Cyprinodontiformes > Cyprinodontidae > Cyprinodon > Cyprinodon variegatus. The sequence continues at coordinate 205 of NW_015152764.1, read as the reverse complement.
TTTTAGATGAATTAACAATTGCTTCGCTATATGAAGAAAAAAAATTTTATATGGAACAACGACTCTTGAATCTTTAATCACAGACCTGCAGAAGATCGACTCTGGAGTTTATATAGAATTGATGATAAATAAATAAAGATTTCTTTCTCTTATTCTCTCTCAGTGTACGGTGAGTAACATCTTCTGTTTATCATCATAATCTGGT
>NW_015152763.1:32967-34397 GCF_000732505.1 Cyprinodon variegatus | reverse complement strand
GTTTAGGAATTCCTTGTAAAAGCTGTCAATGACATTTGGGACAACTTTCTAATTTAATTTTGCTAATTGTGAAGGAGGATGATCAGTGATGCAGCTTAAAGGGAAGCCATGCATGGATGGATGGATGGATGGATGGAGCTGAAGTTGTGTCCATTCTAGGGATGCAGGATGTATTGATGTTGGCATTAGTATTGGCTGTTATTCATCATATTTTATACATTGTTTTATGCGCCCTTTATAAAATAATGCACTAAAGGCAGGCATCTGTCTATAAATATAAATACCACAAATGTACTGTGGTAGTCTTGTGTTCTCAACAATAGTAAAGCATTCAATAAATATATATGTTTGAGCTCATTTTTGGAAAATATAAACCCTATTGAAAGTGTTCAGGTTGAGTAACTGTAGGTCCATCAGCCCCCACCCTTAGAGCGCCCCCACCAACTTTTATTGTAAAGTTACACCCTTGGATTTGGGCCAAACTGACATAGGCATGGTGACGGTGGTGCGTGGGTCCAGCTGTCTCAATATGCCAAGCGATGCTGAGCTGCAAAGGCTGTCCAAGGCTCCTTGTGGCTTTAATTTCATATCATCATTTTAAAGTTTTTTTAAGATTCTATTCAATGTTTTAAAATGCATATTACCATGAAAGCTTTGTTGTAATTCCTGTGAGGGTGCAATGTGATTTATTTAGAGTATTTATTTTGTTCATCTCATGATATAAACATTTACCTTTTTTCCATGAACAAAAAAAACAAAACAGAAGAAATAATCTTATAGTAACTGTAGTTATTATAGGAACAAGACAATGTACTTAAAACCCAGACAGCATCAATGATCTGAGGTTCTGTTGTGACCAAGCTTCTGATACTTTTTTCTGTGGTGGACCTTCATTAACATCTGTAGTAGGACAGAACACCCCCCACCAAACACACACACACACACACACACACAGACAGACAGACAGACAGACACCCTCCCTGTTGGTAGTGAACTATTTCAGTGATGAACAAATGTCTCCACAGTACGAGGAAGAGGAAAAGCGTTAGTGAAGAGGAGCAGTCGTCCTGCTGTGCTGTTATCAGGTCTTACTGTGCCCAGTCTACTTCATCAGAACCCTCCTCCTGCCCCCAGTGTGGGAAAAGACCTAGAACTGGAGATGGACCGCTGACAGCCAATCACAGCAGCTTTGAAACAGGTAAGACTGACCATGTCCAATCAGAGCTTCCTTCTATCGTCCCTGTTCAACCAATTCTGTTTTTAGTTGGATTTGAAGTTTCAAGCTTATCAAAGTTTTTCTGAGATTAAATATTCTAAATAAATATCTGCATTTTAATCTGGGAAATCACAAATCTTCAGTCCTCTTTTCTTCTGTGTTTCAGCAGATATTGGTCTGCAGGAGGTTCTAGAGGAACATAAAATCAGTCTGA
>NW_015152763.1:26977-30942 GCF_000732505.1 Cyprinodon variegatus | reverse complement strand
ACCCTTTGTCAATGCATCCCTCCTTCTTCCACCTCTACATGAAGGTGAAGCTTGTTAGAAACCATCACAGGTTTGACATGAGTAACCTTGAGGCAAGAAGTCTTCACTCTTTAGAGTATCCTCGCTGTGACTAGAGCTGCGCATTTCTTGTCTTTTGGGGGTGTCCTTCCAATCCAATATAGCTCTGAGAATTGTTGTCCTAGAGCTAGCTAGCCCAACAGTTTTGCTTACACAAGCAGAGCAGTATGACTTGCCATAAGATTCTGCTTGATATTGTATATTAAACTTTGAACATTATTTAGGAAGTAATATATGTTTAATAGAAATCATATACAACAAACATGGAAAGGGAGGTGAGGGAGAAAGACACATTCACACATAACATTCACATCCAATAATCCCAGGATCGAGGAACTGGCGGCAACAGTGGCCGGTCCTGGGATTACCGGATGACCCAATAGGTGAATGGAGCTTTTTCGAAAACACATGAAAATGGAACAAGATGGATTTTTTTGTTGGTTGGTTTTAATATGGTATGCAGGAGGTCCAATGCTGTAAATCTGTGTACGATAAATACAGGTAAACAATAAATGTAAACATTTCTGTCAAGGAAGATTTGCATCATAGACTGAAACACATGTTTCAGCGCGGCGCGGTGCCAGGCAGCTTGCTATTGTAAACAAAGCGATGGATGTGTCATGGGCCATGGATCCCAAAGCGAAAAAAAGAAGATAGCTGATGAGAACAGAGGATTCAAAGGAGACTGGAGCGAATAATTTTGTGTCATTACCAATGCGGAAGGATTAATTTGGAAAAGCATTTCCAGGGAAGGCATGCTAAATATGCAGCCAACCACCAAGTTGGGAGTGAAAGGAAAAATGCAATTGCAGAACTTCTGGATGCCTTCTGGACAAAAGTGGCAGCCCTCTGCTCCCCAAGGGGATGGGTTAAATGCAGATAGTTCATTTTGTTGCTCTGTACTTATGAGGGTGGCAATAAAAAGATTACAGGAGACCAAAGATAGATTTAAGTAGTTGATCAAATCTCCAAACTTCCCTACTGCTGCTTGTTTTGTAACAATCATGGAAAACCATTCACAGATGGAACAGGTTGCGCTCTTATGCAGGGATGGGAACTTTCTTCCATTTTCTTTCCAATCTGATTTATTTATTGTTTTTCTTTCATTTCACCTTTGCAACCGAACCTGATATATCAATATTGCAATGGAATTTAAACTTCAAGCACCAAATATCGTACAGCAGAGTAGTCACATTATATAACATTTGCTCCAAGATAAACCTTTAATCATGAATACTTATTATATATTTAAGCACACATATTGCTTTTTTTTATAGTGGGCTAATAAACTGTGACCTGTGATACCATGCAAGGCATCACAAGTCTGAGGTTTTACTTTTTTTGCGGCTCCAGACACATTTTTTTTTGGTCCAATATTTTCTTGCTATACCCACAGATATATATATACACACACACACACATACATATGCACACAGTCTCAATCATGCATTCCAACCCTAGTACCTCCACTTGCAATACGTCTCTGTGAAGAAAAAAAAAAAATTTAATTACATGAAACACGGAAGAACATTCACACATAACACACATTCAACAATCCCAGGACCGAGGAGGCTAATAAAAGCCCCCGGGGTCAACAGGTCCCGCATAGGCCAACCATCTATCCTTCCATCCATCCATTTTCTAGCACACTTATCTCCAGTGGGGTCGTGAGGGGTGCTGGTGCCTATCTTCAGCTGTCAATGGGCGAGAGGCGGGGTACACCCTGGACAGCTCGCCAGTCCATCGCAGGCACAGGCCAACCAACCGAAATAATTCCTCCCCCTTAATACCCCATCCACCCCCCCTTTGGGGAGAGCAGAAATGACAGTCCCAGCACCCGCCTTTAGTCCTGTCAGGGTCCCTGGTGGGGCCAGTGTCTATCTCCAACTGTCAATGGGTGAGCGGCAGGGTTCACCCTGGACAGATCGCCAATCTGTCGCAAGGCAAAACAGAGACGCACAAAGACAAACAATCATGCACTCACACCTAAGGACAATTTAGAGAAGCCAATTAACCTAACAGTTTTGGTTTTGGACTGTGGGAGGAAGCTGGAGTACCCAGAGTGCCCTTATACAGTCAGTTCAGCGCCCTCCAAACCAAGTCCATAATGCCTGCTNTTTCTCCTCTAATCACAGACTTGGTGGCTTTTCTCTCAATGAGGCTGACTGTGAAATCGTGGCCTCAGCTCTGAAGTCCAACCTTCATCTGACTGAAGTGATAATAGATGAGATCAGTGGAGGGAAAACCTTTGGAGACTCTGGAATGAAGAAACTGTGTGAGATTCTGAAGATCTCAATCTGCAAAGTGAAGAAACTGAGGTGAGTTTTCTCTGTTTATTCAATCATCATCATTCACTGATACTCCAAATCTGATTTTAAGTTGTTTAATTCAAATTTATTTTCTACAGTTGCTGTCTAAATGTCAGAATATAATTTTACCTTGTAAATACATTATTTTCATATTTTAGTTTCTCTAAATATTGAACTTTATTTCCTGTTATTTTAACATCAAAATGTTTTGGACTAAGGGAAAAATGAGGCGACATTTGCTCCAGGATAAACATTTAATCATAAATGCTTATTATATATTTAAGCCCATGTAGTGCATTTTTATAGTGGGCTAATACACTTAGACCTGTGTTGGTATACAAGGCTGATAGAAGAGTATTACTTTTTTTGCGGCTCCAGACAGATTTTTTAGGTTCAATATACTCTTGCTATGCTCTTTTAACAGTATGGGTTGCTGACCCCTGCTCTAGGGGAACATACCCACAGATCCAGTAGGAGGTCAACAGACGCCCCCACCCCCCAGTATCCCCACAGCCGACTGCAGGCATTGGCTGCGCACAGGGCCAGGGCATGCATGCCCAGGGCAGGCAGGCTCAGACCACAGGTCCAGATGCATCCTGGCACAGTAATTATATCCTATCTGCTGTACAGACATGCAAGTTAGCCAGCCCCCCTCCCGCAAGAGCCAAACATCCCAATGTCCCAGACCCCCACCGAGGAGGCTGGTCCCGGGATTACTGGATGACTCAATAGGTGAACCAAAAATCCAAATGGGGGGAGGGGAGTGGTGACACCACCATACTAATCCATCTAGTTGCTGCTTTGCACCGGGCCCCAGACCCCGCACCCGGACCAGCTGGCCTCCAGCAAAAGCCCTCCCAGGAACAGAGCCAACATGTCCCGCACAGGCCAACCAACCAAAATAATTACTCCCCCTCAGTACCCCATCTACCCCACCCCTCTTTGGGGAGAGCAGAAATGAGAGTCCCATCACCCGCCTTTAGACCTCTCAGGGTCCCTGGTGGGGCCAGTGTCTATCTCCAACTGTCAATGGGTGAGAGGCAGGGTTCAGCCTGGACAGATCGTCAATCTGTCGCAGGGCAAAACAGAGACACACAAAGACACACAATCATGCACTCACAGTCACACCAAAGGACAATTTAGAGAAGCCAATTAACCTAACAGTCATATTTTTGGACTGTGGGAGGAAGCTGGAGTACCCAGAGTGCCCTTATACAGTCAGTTCAGCGCCCTCCAAACCAAGTCTATAATGCCTGCTCAGCGTACTCAATGTGTCCAGCTTGTAAAATGGGTCCGATGCAGGCAGCAGGGTCACTGCAGCTTTCATTAAGCCATAAGAGTCACTCTAAAAAAAGTTGTTCAGTTTGACGAGCCTTTTGTCAAGAATCCTCATTCACAACACCGCTTTCCCTGTTCCTGCCCAGAAACTGCATCTTTTAAATAAGCTGCACTTTTCAGAATCACATTAACCAATGAAAAATATTACAGCTCTGTGTGTAAGCATAGTCAAAAAACGTTTACCTCCAATTTCTGCAGAAGGAGTGTGGGTATTATGTGCGCATCAGTGCAGCTGGTGTG
>NW_015152763.1:22955-26498 GCF_000732505.1 Cyprinodon variegatus | reverse complement strand
TGAGATTCTGGAGAGTTCAATCTGCAAAGTGAAGAAACTGACGTGAGTTTTCTCTGGTGATTCAAACATCATCATTCACTGATAGTTTAAATCTGATTTTAAGTCATTTGATTAAAATGTATTTTCTACAGTTGCTGTCTAAATGTCAGAATATAATTTTACCTTGTAAATACATTATTTTCATATTTTAGATTTTCCAAGTATTGAACTTTATTTCCTGTTATTTCAACATCAAAATGTTTTGGACTAAGGGAAAAATGAATTGATTAATGTAGATGTTTTCAGTTTGATTTAGAAATGTTTCAAATGACATTTAAAGGGGAAAAAACTTGCAGAATGGATCTAATAAGAGGATGAAGAGTGATGCATTGAAAGTTAGTCTTGATCGAGCATTTAAGTCAAAAATCTATTTTTCTTTGATGGATCTATGACAGCTGTTACAGGAAAGATGCTGAAGATGAGAAACAAAAGAGGAAAAGAATGAGAACAGAAGTTCTGAAGGAGAGTGTTTGGCCTAGAGGTTAGAGCAGTGCGCTTGTGCTCTGAGAAGGTTGCAAGAACCCGTTTTGATCCCCACAGCCTCCACTCTCCCTGGGCACCACACAATGGCAGCCCTCTGCTCCCCAAGGGGAGGGGTTAAATGCAGAGTGTAAATTTCTCCATTGTTGGACAACAAAGGGATTTACATTTTTTTTACATTACAGCAGAGTTAACGATTAATACAAATACAAGAAATAAACATTATATGATTTGTGTCCAATGCAGATGCAATAAAATGACGGATAAAAGGTCTGTAGTGGTTGAAACTTCAACCAACATTTTCTGAATATCTGCCCTAAACTGACAGAAAAGATCCCTGATCCTGGTAAAAAACCCCAAAGCCAATGTTTCACACCATTGGAAGAGAAAGAGATCATAGATGTGTTTCACAAATGTAGAAATCAAAGGTCCACTGACTGTGATGGTATTAATATGATAATAGTCCTAAGAGTGGTGGATGCAGTTATTAAACCACTGACTCATATCTGTAACCTCTCTTTTCAAATAAAATTATTAGGTGTGATTATTGACTCAAAGACCTGCTGGAAGCCTCACACCAAACATGTCCAGACTGAACTATAGAGAACTACTACTCTTCAATGACTTACCTTAGCTGAGCTTTTGTTTAGAAGTCTATGGTAACACCAGTGTTGATAGTAACAACGTTACATTACAATGGTGTCAGTAACTGTTTGAGTTTGGCATTGAGAAATTAAGGTAACTAATTCCTTTCCACATATTGGTGACTCAGTGTTTTACTACAACTCAATCATCAAAGAGACTCTTCATAAGAGCACTCTGGGCCTTTCCCTATCAGGTGCCTCCCTCCCCTTACTCACCACTCTCACTGTGAAGCATCTTTAGCATCTAAACTGATTCCCCTTCATGGTGCATAAACAAAGCCTTTGCTTTTAAAATGGCCTTTTGTCGCATTATCGGAGCAGGAAGCTGTCGTCACCACGGTAGCAAATCAAGTTCGTGTGACGACTATTGTCATGATATGCTGGTCTTTGGAGAATGAAGGCTTAAAGAAATAGTTTAGGTTTTTGGACATGAAGTTGTGGGAAACGTTCACCATTTTAGCTGAGGTGCAGCAGTGTCTCTACCTTCACCGAGCCTCCTTCTATGAGAAACGGCCGGTAACGTACCAAAGAATAAGAGGTTCTGGTTTCACTTTGGAGAAGCTCACCGGGCAAAAAGTGCACCAGAGAATAATGGGGCTGCAGGTGACCTGTGTCATCCTTGGAGGCCAGAAGATGTTCAGTCCTTCTAGGGCTGTATTAGAACAGCTTTTTAAAAGCCACCCCCAAACAGAGCATTCTGCACTTCTTTCTTTGTCAACATTATTGTGTTGGGATCCACTGTTGATGATGTAACTGGAACTACTCCTCTCTGAAAGCACACCCCTACAATGGAGTTTATCAGAGTAAGTACTTTCCATTCAACTTCCTGTTGACGGCAGTGCGCCGCTGCTAAAGGCTAGACTCTTAGAGCTTCCCAGCTGATGGCTACGCTAAAGTAGCGACCAAATCCCTCCGGAGAGGGTTGTGTTTGCTGGGCCGAGTCAGACTACCATTCCTACGATCCAGAAAAAGCTGAACGCAGTGTTTTTTTCTTTTTTTTTCTTCCTGCAATTCAAACAGAATTATGAGTCAAACTGCAATGCAGTGTTTCCGTAAACTACTTGCAGAGGAGAGCCAATCCACCTCTGGTAGCATAAACCTAACCGCAGAAAGGAGAAATAGCGGGGTCCAAAATTACTGTCCACCGAAGGACCATTAGAGGCCGCTATTAGCAGCCGATCAGCGACTGGTCCTTTCTGATAGGAGATTAAACCCCTCTGCAAAGTTATTTCTTATCATTGCATCAAATTAATCCAAATCTCCTTGAGAGCTGCTGTTGGACAAATAGACTGAACCAGATGAAGAATCAAACCAAGGCGAATGCGTTCCACTCAGGTCTCTTAAATCTGTCCAAAAGAGTCTGCAAAAGTCTCCTGTGAGACCATCGGATCGGGGGGCTTCGTTGAGAGAGACGACCAATCACTGCACAATTGGATTATCATGTTTGTTTGAGGCCGTCCTCCACTTGGGAATATGTTTGACTATATCAAGAAAAACAAAGTTCCCAGTCCATGTGAGAGAACTTGGAGCTATAGAGCTGGCTATAGAATTTAAAGATTTTCTCAACACCACAGAAATAGGCTTAATGTTTTCCTCCCTCCTCTGTCCACTGAGCTCTGGATCTGATGAAGGCCCCTCAGGCCTCACTGTTGTAAATTTCATCTAGTTTAGTTTTGAGGTTTAGAATCTTCTGTCTATCGCCTTCAGTTGGGTTTGGCCTGTTGCAGTAAATGTTTAACTGATTAATACTGTCTACTTCTTGTTTTTCCCTATCTTTTTAAAATAATTTTGCGGAATGAAATGGTAAATAGGCGTAGTTTATATTTTAAAAATTCTTTTTGGTTACTTTTTGGTAGCATTTGTTAGTTCCTTCGAATTGGATATTTCTTTAATTAATGATTTGATTTTCTGGCTGTAGTCATTGTTTTTAAGCAGAGTGGAGTTAAACTTCTAATATGTGTGTGAGTGGACATTAGGTTTGATCTGCAGTAAGATGACACAATGATCTGTTAGAGGTGCAGCAGAGATATCAGAACTAATATTATATAATAGTAAAAGATTAGCAATCAGCCAGTGATCAATTCTGGATTTAAAGTTTAGTTCGAATTCAACCAGGAGTAGTTAAATAATCCTGGATTTAAATGTCTCCAAATGCCAACCAAATAATACATTTCGTAAACGTTTGTGAATATAGTGTTTGGGTGACTTGCAGAGTATCTACTAGGATATTTATCTAAAAAATTATTGTGAACTCTGTTTAGATCACCACCAATTATGACACTATCAGTTGAGTGTGTTAATTTTAGACTATCTAAATGTGAGCCAATTTGGTCAAGTAGGCTTTGGTTTTCTCTGCGGATGTTGTATCCATAAATGTTGA
>NW_015152763.1:11282-20806 GCF_000732505.1 Cyprinodon variegatus | reverse complement strand
TGATTAGAGTTAAAGTTGAACTTTTTAAAACCAAGGTTGAACAGATGGAATACTGATGTGAATGAGAATAAAGGTTGACCAATGACATGATGCAATCAAAAAAAAAGCTGGAGTTTTTGAATTTGACATTTACTCAGAAAACAATTTAAAACTCCCTGCATAATTATAATAAAGCAATTTATATACATGAAACAAGTGGAGCAGTATGGCAATTGCGATACCGCTACACTTGTGAAAGTAAAATCTGTTGGGCTCCTTTTGGCATCAAGACAATTATTCTTATTGCCACCTTGCCAGACAGGACACTGTTAAAAAAAAAAAAAAAAGAACAGTAACGGTTCCCCTTTAGGAAGATATAAAAGGAGAAAAACCTTAAAAATACCTTTTCTCTTTATAATGTCTCTTAAACCCTGTGCATTAACGATAATAAAAAACATTGCTCTATAAACTGAACATAGAGCAAAAACAAATTAACCATCAAAAACCCTAGATTGCTGAGCTTAGAACAGTAACGGTTCCCTTTTAGGAAGATATAATAGGAGCAAAACCTTGAAAATACTTTTTCACTCAAACTCACTTATTTTGGGGATTCAAACCCCTGGACGGTTGTGTCTCTGGTGAGACTCTGTCCATTAATGAGGGCATGGGGGCCCCGGAACATCGTCTTTAGTCCTGCTTTCCTTGCTTGTTCGACTTTGGGCCACAGAGCCCTCCGTGCCTCCCTGTCTTCCTTGGTGAGATCTTCTGCCAGGCGGATGTTCAGCTCCTTGCAGACAGGGTGAAGTTTGGTGATCGTCCAGAGCTCTTCCCTGAAGTGGCGTCCTGTGAACTGCAGGATGATCTGACGAGGGCGGTTGGTGTTGTTTGGTCCCAGTCGGTACACAGAATCCAGGATGAAATCCATCTTCTTCCTCTATTGCGGCGCAATCTTTCCGTTAATATCAGAGACGACTTGTCTTGCATTTCTGTCTTTTTCTTCCTGTAAGCCAATAACTCGCAGGTTCCATTTTCTTTTATAGCGCTCCATCTCTGAAGCTCTTTTTTCCATTTCTGCTGCTCTTCTTCCAAACTCAGCGTTCTCCTCTTTGAGTTGTTTCACCTCGACGCCCAGTTTTTGATACTGTTCTTTACATTGTTTAATTTGGCAGAGTTAAACTCCACCGCTTTGGCAATGTTGGTTATAGTCAGTGTGCTCTGCTTCTGCTCCGCTCTGAAATCCTGCATCATGTTCTGAAGCACGCCGATGGCAGCCATCCTGGATGGCAGCCAGGATGGCAGCGGTAGAGTTTTCTTCAAAACAGGCTTCAGCAGCCACAACGTTGTCTGCTTTGGGCTTTTTCTGTGGTGCTGGTGGTTTGGCAGGAGATGTTAAGGTGTTTTTGGTTCCTCTACTGTTAGTTTTCATTCTTTCTGGAGTACAATAGTCGTGTGTTTGGAGAGCCTTCAACTTAGTGTTAGCTTTGGTGCTAACGTTAGCCATGTTCTCCAATAAAGTTTTTTGGGAGGTTTTCAGGGTTACTTACACGTTTCAGGGATATATTAATAAGATCCCTCCAGTCTTAAATCCAATAAATCAGGGTTTTGTTGACATATAAATTTATTCCATTGATTTGCAAGGCTTTGCTACTCTGAGCTATTTACAGCATGTCTGCTCGCACCGCCATCTTGGCCACCCCCCTCTAGAGATTATTAATAACAGGAGGTGAAATGGAGCTCTAGACCAGCTTGGCATGTGGTGACGTCATCAGTATGCTTCTGGTCAATTTGACCCAGATTTTTTTTTTTTTTTTTTTCAAGAAATAACTTTATTTAACCAGTGTACATTTCACAGGTACCAGTACAGAACTACATCAATTGAATTCACAGAACGTGCATAAAGCATATCGTAATATAGAAGATAACAGATCATTTAAGTGGTAATTTATTTATCTCAAAATCACATTGTAAAAGAAATTGGATTCCAGCTANATTTTGAACAAAGTTTTTACCATTAAATTATGCAAAAGGTGTCAGACGCAAAACATTTCAGAAACCGTATGTATCAAATATGATACATTTGGCATTATAGAGTTAAGTAGATCCGTTTGCTATTTAACCCATTACCTCCCGCCAACACCTACCTTTCAAATTATGGCGGATTTCAGGAGAAGGTTGAGCGACATAAGAGATCGTGTTAATGCAAATTTTGATCGCATTTTAAACGAAGAAGGTGAGACAACTGAAAGGGTTCCTTCTGTCATGGAAAGGTAAGTAAATTTATTAAACATAGGATGTGACTTTACAAATGTATCTTTAAAACGGGTTGGATTTAATTTCTGCAAAATGAATATTACTGACATTTCACAAATTGTTTTGCACGATTGTTGTACTGGTATTAATTATTTTTTAAATAAAGCTTTGTAAGCAAAATATACATTTTGTCAATTGTGACGTAGGCTACTTTGACTTAGGGAGATGTGCAGTGACACCTAGCATGAAAAGTGTGCCACGGTTTTGGCGGACTTTTGATACTAGGTGTCACTATACCAGGGCTTAGTTATTGTAAAGATACCCCTGACCCTTGTTTAAACTGTGATCAATTTTAAAACGAGATTGAAAAAAAAGCATTTTCTATAATTTGCAGCCTCATCTACTGGCCTTTTGTTGTTAATTGTGTTTAAAGTTTGTTTATAAATATTTATAAAAAAAATGCGCTCTCGTGTAAAACTCACTTTAAAATACTAATACACTTAAGACATGAAAGTGATTGTAACTTAAATAGTCACTTGTAGAACCTTGGATTTCTTGGTTTACTTATTACAAAAATGGTCCACAAACATTAAAAATACCGTTCCTGTTAATAAAAATGAAATAAATAATCTAAATTTTATTATGACAGACTCCAAAGTTTCAGGGAAGAACCCACAAATAGAAGAATCCAGAGGAGGAAAAAAACATTCAAAGTGGCACTTCTGAGAAGTGGTTTGACTTATTATCGCTCCAGTAGAGGTAAACTCACAGCAGAATTCTGTAGTCACCTAAAGGAATAGCAATTTATTAGTGAAAAAACAGTCTATTAAGTGTATAGAAAAAAAGTTATAGGTCTTTATAAGCAAAAATGTAATGTTGACTTTTTCTTTCAGATGCCACTGCTACCTGTAGGGTAGTGGTTCCGCTAAATCAAGATTCCCGCCAATTCAGGCTAGCTCTCAGGAATGCTTTTCCTGAGCTCACTGAGAGCTTTGAGCTTTGCCGGATTAACGGGAGACGGGAGGTAATTCCTCTGCTGGAGACATGCCCTGGGGAAATCCACAGTAACAGAGCACTCGGTCGGTCAAATCTGTACCTGAGACCGGTAGGTTGTGGTTCTTGGTATTGGTGCAGAAACATGGATATTCAATGATGTGAAACAGTATTTTTCCCACGGGCAATTACTTCTCGCATGGGGCTTGGTTTCTTTGAATAACTTTGTCCCCTGAATAAATTAAGCCATCATTTGAACTACTTCCTTGTTTTTTAAAATGTTTTTTGTTTTGTATTATAATGCAATTTGTTTCATGTTCAGTCATCAACTGAAAGTGATTCAATAACCAAAATTTGTTTTAGGTTTCTGACAGACAGCACCCACCATCAGCTGAACAATCCTGGTAAGCATGCAGTTGTTGAAAAATCATTAAAAAAAAACAACTTTAATACTGCCTTTTATTTAAACAGTTTAAGGCCTACTCTAAACCCTCCAGAGATTCACCTGGCAAGACATGAAATGGGAATGCAAGTGGCTTTATTGCCTTAAGGTCATTGGCTAACAAAATTGAGAGAAATAAAGATGTTGCAGTTTCGGAGGGGTCTGCCACCAGAGCAACTGCTCTGTTGGCTGATCTGGGGCTGCTGCTCTCTGTCTGCTTGCTTTTCCTTGCATGGTGTTCACTTAGGGACCATCACGACCCACTGCATTTTGGAGAAGTTAACAGCAGGCAGCAGCCTCAGATCACCAACTCACCAAATTTCTTTATCTGTATATTTTTTAATAATTTACACATTTATATGTGCATTTATTTGTTTTGTCATTTCTTTGTCCCTCATATTAGAACAGAGTTGAACATAATGACTCAAAAATCTTTCAAATAATTAATTAGTAGTAATGACAGCTGTTTTAACAGGGAAAGCCTGGAAACCAGCAATGCAGCAACAGATGGCACTTCATCAGATACACCAACTCCTAAGTGAGTGTGTAATGTGATAATTTCACTATAGTATTGTATTTTGTCTTTGGTTTTATTCCTATTATATAAAAACTTCCCTCTGGGATTATTAAAATATTTTCTGATTATATGTTAAAGTACTGAAGCCCTCACTGCAGATCCCATGGGAGTTCATGATGCAAGTGCTTCCACAAGGCAAGTGCCTACTGTATTCTCTCTCTCTCTCTCTCTCTCTCTCTCTCTCGCCTAAAACATACTATGGTTTGAACCGTATAGTGACATACTGATGGAGTGGGAGACAGAAGACACTGATGATGAGATTCCACAGGAACCTCCAATCACTGCTCCTCAGGTATTTTTTAGGCAACAGCTTAAGATTACGTTGTGATACCAGACATTACTCCTACATACTACAGTGCTACATACTGTAAAATGTTTGGTTTTGTATTTACAGAGTGATTTGGTACTTGGAGAAATCCTTCAAAGTTTTCAAACTGAGAACAAAGAAGAAGAAAAGGTGACAGTGATTGCACGCCGACGGAAGGCTATTCAAAGCATCTCCATGGCTATGGCGAGACAGAGCTTCTGCTGGAAGAAGATTCCACATGTGGACTTTGTGGGCGAGATGGCGGATGACTATGGGGGTCCCAAAAGGGAATTTCTTAGGTATTATCTATTTTATTTTATTTAACAATATAACTACTGTAGAAATGGTTATTTAATTTGGTCATCTGGTTCCAGGCTTCTGATGGTAGAAGTACACTCCTCATTAGGAGTGTTCGAGGGTCAGCCAGGGAACATGTTCTTCACCTATGATGTAGAGGCACTTTCAAAAAATAAATATTTTCTGGCCGGGAAGCTGACCACATGGGCAATCTTTCACGATGGCCCGGGCCCTCGAGGACTAAATAAGACCCTCTACCACATGATGTGTGGTCAGAGAGCAGATGTCTCTGCACAGCTGCCAGATCTGCCTGTTGACTCCAACGTTCAACAGAACATTGAAAAGGTAATGTGTAAATGCAAAGTTTATCTCTGAAACAGACTTTCTCACAAAGTTTGTAATAGAGTTAGACCTTCAATTCAGGAGTGTCAGTTTTCTAAAACTTGTTTTTTTAAAAGAAACATTAAAGAAGTGCTTTATATCTGAAATGTGCAACATTTTAGCTAATATCAAATAGTTCAAGTTTATTTTAAGTCACTGTAGTAGGTTTCATGGTTTATAATTGGGATATGTTGACTCTTCTGTAGCAGTTCTTTTAAAACAAGATACACCCTTCTTTAGTGTCTAGATCTCTGACAGACATCCTTGCAGATCCATTGACTTAGTCACTAATCCTGTAATGGACAGGAACCACTGGCTATGTCCGAACGTACGTCCTAACCCCTATATAGATAGAGGTTTGTAGGTGTGCACTTAAATTTTCGCACAATTAAACTTGAAAAGTTGTGTACATCAAAGGTCACTAGACAGGCAGATATATCTCAGAATGCTTACCAAGAGCAGAGCATTCACAATGCCTAATGGGGTTTGTTTTGCTGGTGTGAGAGAGCAAAGATAGAGCAGCCAATGTTCTACGAATAGACCAGAGTGTGACATAACTTACAAAGTTAGTTTAGTTTTCAAAAAAAAAAACAAAACATTTCAGTAATATTTGGTATATTATATTATAAATTAATAATAAATGGTAATTGTTGTGTGAGTTTGGACAGGAAGTCTAATCTGGAAAGTCTTCCTGCGCCAAAGTCACATGAGCACCTGCAAGCGAAACGTACTGGTTATCCGTCCTAACAGTCAGTTAACTGAGTGCACTCAGTTAGGCCGTACGTTTCGACACAGACATATTCTGTTTAATCTGTAGCTGCACTACTCCAGTTTGCTCAGCATACAACATATTGAATTCAACACTTTTCAGGAGAGAAACAGAGCCTCTGCTTTTATTTATAACGTCACAACACAACATAGCCTTAGGCTTGATCAAATATTGCTAGGCAATCCCAAATACTAAATTGTACTCAACAGTATAAATTCTATTTTTTGAAGGTTTGGAATTGTTCCTCATCTGAGCAGCTGGAGCAGCTGAAGGAAGACCTGGGGGACTGGGTGGCTTCCTGTGGCATGCCTGGCATCTATGGGGCTACAATGGAGGACTTGCCATCCCTGCGTTCAGCAGTTGTTGAGCACTATGTTTTCCACAGGTAACAACTACAAATGCAATAAAAGTATTGAAGGAGATTTTTGTTTGTTTGGTTGTTATAATTAGAAAATGAACAGACGAGTGTGTTTTTACAATTTTTTTTTTAACTTACAGATTGGCCAGCATGGTGAACCAATACATAAGTGGGTTCAACTCATGTGGTGGTTTCTGGCAGGTGGTGGAAAGACACTGCATGCAGTTTCTCCCTGTGTTTACAAACGTAGGTGAGAAACTTGAGAGAAGCTGCATGCAGTCTCTCTTCACCATAAAATGGAGTCCACCTGGAAGCAACCGCAGGGAGGCTGAAGAGCAGACCATTTTCTGGTGGGATTGGTGGCTGGTTGCTATTCAAGGTAATTTTACACACCTGTCCTTAATTTGCATTGGAATCAATGGTGAGTGACCTCTCCCTATCCTTCTACAGATGGAGAAGTAGACATCTCCTTTGAACAAGTACTGGTGTTTGTGTCAGGGGCGGATATCATTCCCCCGCTTGGGTTTTCACCAAACCCATCAGTGGAATTTTTTGATCAGGAACCAGGAGAGCAACGCCTGCCATACTCCTCTACCTGCAGCATCACCCTTTTCCTTCCAAGAGGAGTGGAGTGTGAGGAGCAATTCAAAGCTATGATGGAAATGTCCATCAAGGGCTCACATGGCTTTGGAAAAGTCTAATAAAAAAAAAAAAACCCTGGTGATAATAAAAGTTTCAAAGGTTATCCGTTTTCTGACCTTTCTTATGGTTCTCTTAGATGTATAATGTAAACCAGTTTAAGGCTTTATATTATGGACTCATTGAACCATACTATACAAAATTGCTGTGCACTTGAAGATGGCCCATTGAGATGCAACATATCCCACTAAGGAGTAAAATTAAAGCATGTGTGCAAATTAAGCATACTCTACAATTTCACTGAGGCTGATCCACAGGTCATGAGCACCAAAGCAAGGAAAAAACATCTAGTATAGAGCCGTGCAGATTTATTTTTGCTCACACAGCAACATGCTTTGCAAGTTTGCATCTGTCTGATTTTGGAGCAACACTATGATGATAGACAGATCCTTCTTGCATAGTAATACATTAAATACGTTAAATGGACTAAATCTAATACATTTTTTTGACAAATTGTAACAATCATATTGGTGAAAAAAATAAATTAAGCTTTTGATTGCAACCTGAACAAAAAAAAGAAAGCTGGTTGGTGGAACACATGATGTGAAGGACCTGGAGTGTGTTAGGAAAACAGTAATTAGTCCACTCAAGATTTATCTTTGTTCACTCAGCAACTTGCTTTGCGCATTTGAAGTCCGACCGGTTTTAACCCATAGCCTTGATCTCCACTACAATAAAACAGTTCATAAACAAGTTAATGAATGCTANGTTTCCGGGTGGTGAGTCTGGGCTGAAGGACGACAAACTGAAACATGTTCAATCTCTGCGGAGACAAGTGTTTATGTTCCTAGATTCTCCAACCCAATCACTGGACGTTTCGTTCCGTGTCAAACATGAGCAGGGATACTACATGGTGTACGCCAGTTCTGGAAACATGAAGTGTTTTGAGTGTGGAGATGTGGGCCACAAGCGGGTGGCATGTCCCCACAGACAGAGTGTGGTGGGGCCCGCGGCGGGCGCTGCGGGGGAGGATAGCAGGGAGGGGAGCAGTGGACAGCGGGCGCTGCCAGAGGCTGCTCCTCGTGATAATACTGAGGGAGACTGCTCCGTGGTAGGAACTGACAGTGGTTCAGTGGTCGGGACTGAGGGTGATGGTTCCCTCCAGTTGACAGACAGTGCTGTAGGTGACGAAGAGGCTGTGGACAGGACAGGGCAGAGAGCGGATGACCTGGGGAGGTCAGAAAAGGATGCAGAGTGCAGTCCTGTGCAGGATGCAGAGCTTCTGCAGGTTGACCCTGATGGTGAGGCAGATGATCAGATGGAATCCACTCATGGCCATAATGATTCTGATTCTGATAGTTTCTCTATCGCAGACAGCTACTTTCAGAGTGTTGATTTGTATTCTCTGGAGGAAATCAATGGTTTCCTAGATGACACCTTTGGAAAAAAAGTTAATGTAAAAGATTATTTTCCTGATGTGGATAAATTTATTGAATCAGTCACTACTTTGCAGAGAGTTTTTGGTTATGATTTACTGGACAGCAAGAAACGTTTTCGTCTTAAGAAGCACGTCACAGGTCTAAGGAAAACTCTTAAAACAACAAAGGGTAAAATGTCAAAGAAAATGAAACTTTAACAAACAGTAACATGATTGCACAACACTGGGTGTTTCAATTCTGTTGGTTTTCCCTACTGGTCTGTCTCTATTCTCCTTATATGCAGGGTCTAAGAGTGGCCTCTTTAAACATAAATGGGGGTAGAGATGGAAAAAAAAGGGCTATATTAACAGATATTATCACACAGAAAAGACTGGATGTAATTTTCCTACAAGAAACACACACTGATAGCATGAATGAAATAGTTGCCATTCTGTTTTCTTCTAAGTTAAATGTAACTGTTATTTCCAGCACAGAAGTGGTGAAGGGCAGAATGCTTATGGTGAGAGCTGAAGTAGAGGGTTTCAGCTTCATTTTCATTCATTTATATGCACCAAACCAAGGCTCTGAGCGGGAAAAAACTTTTAAAATACTGAAGGAAGAACTAAATAATATTGGTACAGGAGAGTTTATTGTATTGGGTGGTGACTGGAACTGCTGCACTGATTTTACATTAGATAGGACCGGAGAGGAGCCACATGTTCAGTCCTCCTTGTTTCTGTCTCAAGTATTAACAAAAACCGATTTGGTTGATGTGTGGAGGATGAAACACCCTTCTGATAGGCAGTACACTTGGGTCAAAATATCAGATGGGAGAGTAAGTGCAGCTAGACTGGACAGGTTTTATCTACCTGCTTCTTTCACTACTAGAGTTCTTAGCTGTCAAATATTCCCAGTAGTTTTTACTGACCACCATCTAGTCTTAATGGAGCTGTTTCTCTCTCCCACTAGAAAACAAACATCTTTTTGGCGTTTTAATGTTAAATTATTAAAGGATCCTACTTTCTGTAAAAAATTTTAAATTGTTTTGGGCCTACTGGAGATCCCAGAAAGATGATTTTCTTTCCCTGGCTCAGTGGTGGGAGGTAGGAAAAGC
>NW_015152763.1:1904-9187 GCF_000732505.1 Cyprinodon variegatus | reverse complement strand
GAATCACGCTGGCCAGTGGAAGGATGACGGTGTGTATATTTTTCCCTCTCTGAGTGTCTGTCCAGCTACTAAGAAAGGGCAAGAAAGGCAAAAGAGAATAGAAAAGCGACCTCCAATCCTAAAGGAACAGCCAAGGGGGGTAGCTCCCTGCTCGCAGGACGAAGGTTCAGATGAAGGTTCAGATGAAGGGTCAGACAAAGAGTCAGAAGAAGGGTCAGAAGAAGGAGCAGAAGGTTTCAAAAAGAGAGAAGAAAGTGAACCAACCCCTGCTTTAGATAGGGTTGAGAGAAAGGGTACCAGGGGAGATCCTCCTCTGGCAACCATAGAGCTCAGAGCTAACATGAAGGGGCAGGGAAGGTTTGGTTGTGTAGAGCATAGTTCCACCAAGCAGAGCAGTTTCAGACTGCAGAGGATGCCAGAACCAAGGCGGCATGCCAGGTCATAGTTAAAGAGCAACAAGCAGGTCTGACCAAACACGAAGCACAATCTGCTATGACCAACCCTTACAACAAAGGCAGCTGTACAGCCAACCATGAGGTCCGACCAAAACCGAAGCACAATCTGTTATGACCTACCCTTACCACAAAGGCAGCTGTACAGCCAACCATGGGACACTGATGAGTGTTACCTCCCTGAGCCTTGGCCATAGCCTAGCGGCTATGGAGCAACAGGCCCACCAGTGTACCATGAGCAGCCTTACCTACCTCCAAAGAGGTCAGAGCAGAGTTTTCTCCCTTACTGTGAGGGTAGCTGCACTGAGCTCTCAGATGAGGATTCAGACGGTCCAGCTCTAACCCCAGAACGGGGATTGCGAATGCATCGCCCAAGACATTGAGCTGTTTGACCCCAACAACACTGAATCCACTATTAAGGACTACCTTACGGAGGTAGAACGCTGTCTTTTAGACTTACCCCATTCCTCTGCCCGGGAGAAGTTAAAGTTAATCTGGAAGACTACTTCAAGGAGCGTGCATGTGTTCATATAGAGTCTCAAGCCCTCTGTCCGAGATCGCTATTCCTCTCTTTGTCAAGCACCGAGAAAGGAATACACGGTAGATACCGACCAAGGCTCCGCGATGTTCAGTGCTCTCGGCATACAACAGAAAAGAAATTAACAGCCGAGGGACTTCTACCGTCGTTTACGAGCTGCATATTTTCAGGGGCGAAGCACCCCTGGACAAGAGGAAGACCACACACTAAAATATCTGTGAAAGCATAAAATACAATGTTATCATGTATTGCCGAACCAGAGCCCTTACCATGTAACAAATAAAGAAATATGCTGAGATGGGATGGGAAACACGTGCTCGGGACAACAAGGAAACTTACAGAACCAATAGGGTTTTACAGGTTCGGACCGAAGCAGGTAAGGATCTAGAACTGGAGGGATGAGAAATTCCCTCCTCTGACACCAAACAGGAATGATTCCACATGGCGGCAGAAGTTCAACCCACAGGATAAGAAAGGTAGGACACAAGAAAGATTGAGTCGGGATGGAGAAGAAGGTAAGGAGCCCATGTGAGGTTTAAGTCAGACAGACACCATGAAAACAAGGTAAAGCCTAAAGATAAGGATGAGTAAGGACAACGAAAGATGACCAACTCACCCCAGCCGCCATCAAACTCCACCAATACCCAAAACAAACCAGATCCAAAACCTCCCGTCCACATGACTAGGCATGGATCCTGACCCATTCGCCAAAAGGGTCTACCGGATCGAGTGGGGGAACACAGCCACTTAAACCGAGTGAATAATCTGAAACCTCACCACACAAAACACCGTTCTTCAGTGAGTTGCATCTCACCAAAAACGCACACTGCCTCTATTGTTCTGCCTAATAGGTGGGTGCATCACAGCTGATGCCCTTCTGGACACAGGTTCAGAAATTGGCCTAATGTGCACCAAGCTTTTTGAAAAAGTGATGAGGGCCACGAACACCCTTGGAAAAACATTCCAGGAGGAGACCTGCAATGTAGGGATCACCAGCTACACCCAGCATGAGTCATGCATCACCAAGCGGGTGTGGTTGGATTTCACGTTCCAAGACATGACTCTAATCCATCGGGCCAAGACCTGCTAGACAGACTGGCCCCACTCATCGACTTCAACCAGGGACACAGGTGGGCCCAAGTGGAAAATCCAAAGCCATTCTTGTCTACTGAGAAACAGCTTGTCCCTACCCATCTGGTAACATGTTCAAACGAGCCAGGGAAACCCCAAGTGCAACCACTTCCTCTGCTTGTCGGGGTTTCAGTTTCAAAGTCACAGACGGGTAAGCAAGGGGCTTCTTTCTGCAGTCATGAATCCTTCCTCTGCACTCTTACACCTTCCGAAAATGAACCCTTTATTGACTGAAGGTCTTCACTTGGAAGATGTTTTTCCACCAAGTGCGGTTTTGGCCCTATAGTTGGAAAAGTCAGCCATAGCAGAGGATTATACATTTGTTTGTGCCAGGTAAACCCTAACCAGGTTGAAGTACGACAATGCCACCATCTACTTTCAGACGATTGGCCCCACCGACTCTTGAAAGCTACCGGGGTATGTATGCTTAAGGTAAACATTGGATCCAAACACACATCACATACCTTTAGCATCGTGGAACATCCACTCAAACCGGTTCTGATTGGCGCCAACCTCCTGGTGCGACTAGGGGTACAACTTGATGCAACATGCAACCAGGTCTTGTGGGCCCGGGCCCGAACACCACCCTGTTCCTTCCTTGAAAAACCCAAGGTCATGAGGTCAGGGCAAACCATTCCCCAAGCCTGCCAGGTTGCATGTGAAACAGACATGCTGATACCAGCATATACTACCGGTGTCCCAGTCAGGCTAGCTATCATTAAAAAGGTCAGGAAATGGAGAACCCCCGGGTCCATTTCCAACCTCTGCCCCACTTTTCCCAACTGAACCTATTGGTCCGGGGAAACCCCTTGCATGAATTGAACCCAACTGCGGTCCCGATCCGACTAAAAGTCGCTAAACCCTTTGGGATGCTAATCGATAGCTCCTTTCACGACTTCCGAGCTGAGTGTTCCCATCATTGGGGAATTGCCTTCATCCCTGATCACTACACAGGACTTCTCAGACAGCGTCTCTACTTTCCCCTCAAAGATTAGGGGGAGGGGGGTTGCCTGTCAGATACCTGTTTGGCACCACTCTTGAAGCTGAATGGAACTTAGTAGTGTACGTGCTAGAAGCCAGCTCCACAGAAGACAGCCAAACAGAATCTGAAGGCAGAACCGGAAAGTCGAACCGTACCCAGGGTTCAAAGAAGAAGTAAGACAGCAACTAGAGAAGGCAGACGCACTGTCCACTGAGGCCCAAAAAGCGGTGCTCAGGGACCTCTTCTATGAGTTCCAGTCCATCTTATCTAGGGACTGGATGATTATGGGGTTAGAGATTTGCATACGGTCCGCATTCCCACAAACCAAATGCTCCCCCAACCTTTGTGCGTCAGTATAAGATTCCTCTAGCTGCTTATGACTCAATCTAAGAGATTCTCAATACGCTGCTAGAGAAGAACATCATTCGGGAAAGCAATTCCACCTTCAACTCCCCTATCTGGCCGGTGTTAAAACCGGCTGGAAAATGGCGCCTCAACCATTGATTACCATGCGTTGAACAAGCAGGTATTACTTTCGCACTTGCCCATGATCAACCTAGACCAGGAACTAGCAAAAGTAAAAGGGGCCCATTCTTCTCAACCGTAGAAGTGGCTAATGGCTTTTGGACAATGAAGGTGGATCTGGCTGACCAGTATAAATTGGCGTTCTCCTTCGGGAACCGGCAGTATACTTGGAACAGATGTCCTTTCGGATACTCCAACTCTACAGCTGAGTTCAACAGCTTCCTTCATAAAACAATGTCCGATGCCACAGAACGAGGGAACCTCATTTATGTCGACAACATCCTAATGAGGAGCAGGATTTTCAAAGAACATCTTGAAGAAATCCGACACGTCTTTGGCAAGTTAGCCACCGCAGGAGCCAAGTTAGCTTTGAGCAAGGGTCAGTGGTAGAGGAAGAAGGTGGACTATGTAGGGCTCACGGTTGGGCCAAACTGCATTGAGCCCGTAGCCAACAGAATCAGGGCCATCCAAAACATAGAAGATCCGACCAACCTCTCCGAACTCCGGAGCTTCCTCGGGGTCTGCAAATACTCCCGTCAGTTTATCGAAGACTATGTGGACATGGCTCGACCACTCACCGAGTTATTACGCAAAGACATTCCATTCCATTGGGGAGAACCACAGGGACAGGCTTTCCAGTGGATGAAGCAGAAACGGGTGTCTGCTCCTTGCTTGGCATATCCAGATTAGGACCGTGAGTTCTATCTGGAAGCCAGCTTCTCATCTCACTGCCTGAGTGCAGCGCTGAGACAGAAATACGACCAGGACATGCGAGTCGTAGCATACGCGAGCAGGCCGCTGAGCGATGTTGAAACTAAATTTTCAGACTGTGAAAAGGCCCTCCTCTCTATGGTCTGGGCAGTGGAACACTTCCGTAGCTACAATTCACCAGCCAGTTACCTTCCTTAATAGTCAGCGTTTGAGAGAGGGAAGAGCCTGATCGCAACATGGATGATGGCGCAACAAGGCTACGACATTGAGGTAAGATATGGTCAAAACAACTGGCTGGCACTGGGACAAGGGCTAGCTAGATGTAACCACTGCGAGTGCGATACACCTCAACCCCAACCTGACACACCCACAGCTGTGGGAACAACGCTCTCCATCCACCGCTATTATGATGAAAACATATGCAAAGGGATCGCCAGGGCGTACACAGATGGCTGTGTGTTCATGCATGAACACCAACTCCGAGCTGGGGTAGGTATCGGTTGGGGTTGACTCCGCTGAACCAAACCAATACCGGTTTGGAGCTAAAACAAGCCAATATGCTGAAGTCGCAGCGATTCTCATCATGATCCAACAAGAAGCTGCCTTGAACCTGAGATAGCTGGTGATCTGCTCTGACTCCAACTATGCTAGGCCTAGTTTCATCTCCCACCTACCAGTTTGGAAAACTAACGGAATGAAAAATGCTAGAAACAAAGAAGTCAAGCACTCAAATCTATTCCTAGCATACGAACGACTCACCACAGATAATGACATAACCATCTATTGGAAAAAGGTCAAAGGACACTCTCGCACCCTGGGCCAAGATAAGGACGGAAACGATGAGACAGACTGCCTCTCCAGGCTGGGAGCAGAAAGTGGAACCCCCTGGGAGTTTTATGAAGAATGGGCAAACCCCGTTGAAAACCACACAGTTTGTGCTGTGACGCGACGATGGATAAGAACTAACCAAGGTGAACTCAAATACTCTAAAGAAATGCTCTGCCTTGGACGCAAACCGAAAGACCAGGACCTGTGCACCATGAAGGACCAGGACCCGATCCTGCATGCCATCCTGGAGCTGGTATCCAATGGTCCACCACCTGGACAAAGGACATTACCAGCTGGCAAATCAAAACAGCTAAAGGCATTCCGTCATAGCTTACCCCGCTTAAAAATAGAAAAAGGGTTACTGGTCTACTCCAAAGATGAACATCGCCCACTCCGATGGGTCATTCCAACTAATCACAGGGGGATCATGTTTGCTCATGCGCATGATTTGCCTATAGCAGAACACAGAGGCTACAAAGCAACTCTACACACACTTCAACAGGAGGCTATTGGCCTTCAATGGCAAACGACACACAGGTGTATGTAAAGAGTTGCCTGACCTGCTGCTAGTTTCAACCGGCCCACCCCCTTGACTGTCAGGTTTCATATCTCCTATCATCCCCAATCATCAGGACAAGTAGAGAGAATGAATCCCATGGTGGTTAACATGCTCGGGAAATACATTGACAGCCATGCTAAAGACTGTAAGAAAGGGATACAGCCCTTACCAGTGGCTGACTGGCTGGGTATGATCTGGATAGTGTCTTCATTTGATACATAACTGAAAGTAACTGTATTTATTGAAATGACTTTTGGAGGTGTTGCCATGAAAACAAATCCTGGACAGAAATATTACTATTACCGGCGTGGACACACTGACAAAAAGATCTTAGGATTCATAAAACTTAAAATAACAAAATAAGGATAATCAGTGCCATTTACATGGCCTCAGTGGTCATTTAAACCAATGAAACAAAAACATTCAAATGTATATTTCCCCTTTTGCAAATGACGTGCATCATACCAATTTCAATTTTACCTTCTTTGTTTTTAAAGCCAAAATGCATCCAAGCATCTGACTTGAAATTTGATGGAACCGCGGGGCGAATTTTCATAGTGTCCTCCATGTTTTATTTCATATGACTCGTTGCAGTATCCCACGGCCAGAAATCCTAGTGACACAAGGCAGCGGGCTTCAACACATCCGCAGCGACATCTGCTGGACTGGAAGTTGTATTCCACTTGGTTTGGCTGATGTGCCCCAACCATTCATGTATTTTGTTCATTTTTTAAAATTGAGAATCGATTCTTGCCATCAAGAATCGATGCAGTAGATCACAAGAATTAGAATCGCGATGCATCGTCATGGCGATTATTTTGCACACCCCTATACACCACAGACGTCACACCATTTGAGATGATGACAGGCAGGCAAATGACTCTTCCGCTACACCTTATCTATCAGCCAGAGGATGTTAGCGTCATGACTGCCTATACAGCACATCAATACGTTTCTGATCTAAAAGATAATCTCAAAGCAACGTTCGCATGGGCCCAAAAGAAATTAGAGGCCAGCGTGGAAGGAGCCAAGGCCTAAATGGCCTGTACTTATATAGCACTTTTTCAAGTCAGGAGACTTGAGCAAAGAACTTTACACTACATTCTACATTCAGTCATTCACCCATTCACGCACACTCACACACTGATGGTGGCAAGCTACTTTGTAGCCACAGCTGCCCTGGGGCTCGCTGACAGAAGCGGGACTGCCATACACTGGCGCCACTGGGACCTCTGACCACCATCAGTAGAAAATGCAGGTGAAGTGTCATGCACAAGGACACAACGACACTGGAAGTCAGAGGCTTGAACCGTCAATCCTTTGATTTCAGGGCAAACTCCTACATCCGACGCCACTGTCGCCCTACTATGCCTACTGTGACTGGAAAGCCACACACACGAAGTATGAAGTGGGAGACAACATCTTCTACTTCAGGTTTGCTCAACCATCCGGTCGAGCGAAAAAGTTCCTTCCACGATGGGCTGGTCCAATCAAGATCGTGGGAAAACTCTCACAAGTGGAATATAGAATAAGGACCTCAAAACCCAGACAGCAACC
>NW_015152763.1:0-1843 GCF_000732505.1 Cyprinodon variegatus | reverse complement strand
TCGGTATATGTTGATTGCTACACCGAAATCCCATAAAAAATTATGGAATTAATGAAAAAAATCAAAAAAAATTTATGTATCGTAATTATTTTTAATGATCCGCGGAAACCCTGGATCATTTCCGCATGTTTTGCCGTTTTGAATTTAATCATCTTGCACATGCTCTCTACGATCTCCAAGGAACTCAGAGCAGAGCGGACTGGAGCCATAGCGGAGGCTGTAGGCTTTGCTTTGTGCAGGCAGTCTGGAGCGCTCACGGAGTATGTGGAATTTCGGGGTTAGCCTGACATGTTGGTCATGTTGCTGTTAGCATAAACAAAACGTGTTGCACACTGTTGTTGGGGAGGAAAATGATGCATAAGGCTGAGGTTGTGCATAATTAAGTAGGGCCAAAGCATATAACTGGTACACATTCCATCATAATTTGGGTGTCTCTATTGCAGATGGAGATCTTCTGGGTAATCAGCTTTCTTCTGGGATCAGCCGTTGGCCAACCATCCAGCGTAAAAGAGATAGGACCTCCAACCGGCACTCCAAGACACACCTGGACTGCTTATCACACACTGTAAACTCCATACACAAAGGGTGTTCGTCCGGCTCGATCCATGGGACGTGTACCGGAAACATATTAAACTGCCGCCTCAAGTGGGTGAAGGATGATAATGAGGAGATCAGATCCATGACACGGTAGACCATGCCAAACATACCACGACCCCCATCCTGGTTTAAACTGGTCATTTAATCTACCTCGTGTTTATTTTCTAATAGCATGTAGTGTTTGCATAGATATTAGATTTCTGTAATCCTGCATTATTAGAATAAAGACGTCATTGTTTAACTTGTAGTGGTTCTGTATTTCATATAGCGGACCATTCATCACTCAGATCCACCCCCCTTTGGTAATAGTGTGAATAAACAGAGATAAAAAGGTTATCTTATTGATAATTAATAGCTCTGCTGATAACTTAGCCTGGGTCACTAGATTGGTGTTAATACCTAGATTTTAACAGGCGGTCCCTCCAGAGTCGAAAACCACAAACCCTGGTAAGTAAGCAAATTAAAGCAACAATTATTCAACTAAGAACACTAAATTGATATCACCTCTGATTTTGAACAGGTTAAATAATTAACTATAACTCTAGTTCTACTTAATCGTTTATTAATTATCTGCAGGATATCACAACACCTTGAAGACATAAAAACCTGGATGACTCTTAACTCTCTGCTCCTGAATGCAGACAAAACTGAAGTTATAGTCTTTTAAAAAGAAGATGATTAGTCAGTCACTTCATTTGGATGGAATTAAATTGATCTCAGATAATACAGTAATATTTAGTGATATTGAGAAGGACAGGCCATTTTAATCCCATATCATAGAGGTTTCTTGAATTTCCTTCTTTTATCTTCAGATAAATATCCTGTCCAAGGGTGATGCTGAGAAACTAGTCCATGCATTTGTTACTTCAAGGCTGGACTAATGCAATTCTTTACAGTCAGGAAGTCCACAAACTAGTAAAAAGCCAAAATGCTGAAGTCAGAGTCCTGATGAAAATTAAAAACAGACACCTTATCTCTCCTATTCTAGCTTCTCTTCATTTGCTTTCTGTTAAGAATTTAAATTGCTCCTTATCACATATAAAGCTATAATTAACCAAGTTCCATCTGATATATGTGATATGATTGTTCCTTATGTTCCTAACAGAGCACTTGGCTCTCAATTTGCAGGTTTACTTTTGGCTCTAAAAATAGAATGGGAGGCAGATCTTTTAGTAATCAGGCTCCTCTCCTATGGAACCAACTGCCAGTTTTAACCTATAAGGGAGACACCATACCTGCTCTTAAG
>NW_015152762.1:33114-34418 GCF_000732505.1 Cyprinodon variegatus | reverse complement strand
CAAACTTTTGGTGTCGATCATTCGATTTCATCCTGGACACTACAGAAAATGGGCTTAAAGTGTAAAAAACCGAACTTCTCCTTTAAGAATCTGCAGAGTATTTTTGGTTTCATGTATTGTATTTTATATATGTGTTTTGCATTCATTAAATTGTCGGCCTTTTTCACTTAAAGCAGCGGTCTGTGGTGTTATCATTCTGCTCCCCACTCCTTAGAGCCTAGAACTGGTCCAGTGGTGCAGTTAGTGGTGTGATACTGGTGCTACATACTGCTTTGATAAAACTGAGAAATAAATCAATTTGCACCACAATGTGATAAATTCCCACTTTTGTCCACAGATTTCTGCTGCATCAGGTCAGTACATCATGGTTCACTTTCCTCTGATTTTAAACATTCATCATCATCTATTCTTTAAATTTAAGTTTAACTTTTAACATAATTTAGGTCAGAAAGCAGCAGTCAGAGCCCCACCACCAATCATGGAGTCAACCAGACAGACAGTCAAGTTTACAGCTCTCTGCTGCACGGTTAGTAGCTTTGTATTTGATTTAGACTTTGAAATAACCTCCTAAATCTTTGATTTAGGGAAATGTGCTAAACTCTTATCTTTTTGAGATTTTTCATTGTTATTATAAGCATATAATAGACAAATTTACACTATAGATCATTGTAGTACCACCAAACTTGTAGCACACATAGATAACCTCATCTAGTTCACACTACAACTCCTACTTTGGGAAAATGTGCTAAACTCTATTTTTTAGATTTTTTTCATTGTTATTACAAGCAGGCCAGATGCACAATCCTTGGATAAAATAAATGTTACTCCAATACTGAAATCACACTCTGTCATTTTCTAAGCTGAAATGTTAAATGACGTGAAAAGGCGAGACAAGTCAAAATACAATATTTCTCTAAGTTGTTCTTTCTTTCACATAGTGAGCTTTGCCATATAAATGAGTCTGTTGGTGAATGGACAATATAAACAGGCTCTGCCTTGCCCTGTTGGAAAAGCATGGTTATGACCTGTTCTCAGCTCAGGAACTAGGACCTGTATGATATCTGGTTGTTCAATAGGTCTGCCTAAATAAAATATTTAGATATGACTTATCAAGATATTCCTGCAAAAAGGTCTGATGTTGCAGGGGTAGGTAATGAAAAGTGTTTGGAGCATGCTCTTGTTCTGATGCCAGTTTCATACACTTATCCAGTCTCATGTAGAAGTGCTGGGTGTGGGAAATAATCGTTTTGGCGATATATCGTGATATTCGGCCGCCCAATACAATATCGATCTTTTACTTCTTA
>NW_015152762.1:28949-30983 GCF_000732505.1 Cyprinodon variegatus | reverse complement strand
TTTTTTCCTTTGCAGATGGGAAGATTGTTGCCAGTTCGCCTTAACCGGATTTGATTAGAGTTTGATTTATCAATTAGTTCTGCGAATTGTGGGACAAATCAAACTACTACTGCTGCTGTTGTGATTGGCTAAAGAATCTCGACATGGGTGGCAGGTACCCAATCATCTCGTAGAATTGTACTGAATGTCCCTCCCTTTTGTCGACACTTCTTATGGGAGCTTTCCCACATCTATACATATAGTTCAATTTGAGTACTACACGGTATCAATCTGGCTTATGTCAGGATAATAAAATAATCTCTAATAACAACTTTTGTTTGCTTGTTAAAACCAGATCAGTAGCTATGAGAAAAGATGTCTTAAAATCTTTCTCCTTTAAATATTCTTTTCTTTGTTAATCTTTTTATCATATTAACAGTGATCTCTGATGACCTAGATTTAGGATCCTGTTTACACTAATATGAAAGCAGAAACCACAGGTAGGTGGTTCAACTCCAATCAAAGTATTACTTTAAAAGAAAAGGTAATTATTTATGGTTCTTAAAAAAGTAACTACAGTAGTTGCCATTCAAAATTTACCAACTTTCCATGATGGGCCCTTGGCTGGTCCCCTACAATTCTTTTTTTAAACTTTCATCTTTGTACTAAAATATTCTTTCTGTTATGATTTGTCAACATTAAGATCTTAAGAGATCTCCTGGTCAGACCCTGTAATTCAGTGAAAGGATGGAGTCAGAGTAAAAACATATGCAGACCCAGGAGAAGGAGGAGGTCACTCCAGTGGCTGGAAGTTGGCTGCCATTTGACTGCCATTTGACTGGGAAGGACAATGAATAACCTAGTTACTCCATATTGAACTAATCTTTATATACAATATAATACAAATTCAGTGATGAAATATAGGATCAGTATAAGCACTACACATCAATATAAACTACATTTCTGAAATTATTTTAAACATTCATTTCTCCCTTTATTGGTGTGTGTGATTGCATAACTGAGTTACAATAGAATTTTGTAGATATCTATCCATCCATTTTCCATCCTGCTTATCCCTGATGGGTTAGCGAGGGGTGCTGGTGCCTATCTCCAGCTGTCTATGGGCAGGGGCGGGGTACACCCTGGGCAGGTCGCCAGTCTATCACAGGGCAACATAGAGACAAACCGGAAAAACAATCATTTAGGCTTACACTCACACCTAAAGAGAATTTAGAGAAGCGAAATAACCTAACAGTCATGTTTTTTGGACTGTAGGAGGAAGCTGAAGTACCCAGAGAGAACCCACATCCACAGGGAGAACATGCAAAATCCCTGCAGAAAGTCTGCGGGCCAAGAATTGAACCCAGAACCTTCTTGCTGCAAGAAAACAGTGCTACCCACTGCTCCACTGAGCAGCCCCTTTTTGTACACATGATTGTTTTTTTTTTTAAATAATGCAATAAAGCAAATCTGATGTTTTAGAAATTATCATTTTTGTTCGTTAGGAACCTTCAATTGGCTTTAAAATACATGCAGTTATGCTTCAATGTTTACATACCCTTCTAGGGCTGGGCGATATAGAAAAAAAGCTTATCAATAAAAAAAAAAAGCATATTGATCGATATCGATAATTATTGGAAAGATTTGAAACAGAGTTGTTTTAAAGAAAAATAAGAGACCTGAGTTATGTTATTAAATACTGACAAAGAATAAAGTAAAGTGACCAAAAAAGTGACCAAAATAAATATAACAAATAAATGGACCCCCCCCCCCTCTGGTTCAGCTTAGTTTCCTGCCTTAACCTGAATTAGTACTTTGAAGTTGCTGGCGAAACTGCCCAGAACTTTATATATATATTTTCCCGAAGATTCCTCGGAGGAGAGCCGCGTCGGGGCCTACACAGCTCGTACTCCTGCGGCTGTGAGCGGCTGAGATGATAAAAAAAAAAAAAAGTTGGTTGCGTTATCAGACTGTGTTTTCACTGGTTCCCGACACATTTTACAGATGACTGTGGTTTGTTTTTTGTCTGAAATACTGCCAGACTGCCGAACAACA
>NW_015152762.1:23891-25344 GCF_000732505.1 Cyprinodon variegatus | reverse complement strand
AACAATTTCCTCCGCCTCTCCTTGCTGCGACATCTTCATGTGCTCTGTGTTGTGGTTTGAGAGGGCGGCGCTTTGTGACGGCGTGCCTGGGTCCGCGATTGTAATTAGTTTGGAGGAAGTAGTGACTAGCATAAAACTACATGCTAGGCTACAATATCGAACTTTTATCAAGCCTATTTTTTTCTATTGCGCCACACGTCTATCGATCGATATATATCGTTATTGAATTATCGCCCAGCCCTATACCCTTCCATTAAAGACAGAAAAAAAAATAGTCTGCAAGTAAAATAAATTGAAAACAACAAAAGTAATAATGCATAAAATGATAAAAAAAGAATAAAATCATGGCATTATTTTAAATAAATAGGTATATATCCATATGTATATAATACATGCAAGTAGTAAACAAGCCTGTCTGAGCTTATAAACTAAAATGTTGTTGAGCAACTCTTTAAGGCAGTAATCACTGCAGTTTTGGGTTGAAGATGCCATCATTCACCTGCTTCAACAAACCCACTGTCATTTAGACAAGGCAGACAGCACTTTGAGGATCATGTTTTTGGATTTCTCCAGTGCATTTAACACCATTCAGCCTGACTCACTTTTCAGTAAATTTTGAAGTGTTAAAGTAACACTTTAAGAGTGCATTTGGTCCCACTCTGAATTAGTGTTAAATTAGAACTCTACGTAGTGTATATTTTACTCCAGTTGTTGTTTAAATATCTCTAAAAGAGTGCATTGACACTGTTTATTTAACACTGTGGAATTTACTGTGAAACTTCAGAAGATTCAGGTGGAGGCATCAACAGTTACCTGGATCAAAGACTACCTGACAAACAGTCCACAGTTTGTTTCACTGAAGGGTCATCTGTCTAATCAATTATTCCACAGCACAGGAGCACCACAGAGGACAGCACTCTCACCATTCCTTTTTACTCTGTAACCTCTGACTTCCAGTACCAGAAAGTCCTGTTACCTGCAGGAATAATCTGATGACTCAAAGATGGCCAAGAAGCTGAGTACAAAGAACCAGAGAACTGCTTTGTGGCATAGTGCGGAAACAATCATCTGACCCTGAATGTCAACATTTCAGAGGAAACAGGAAAAAGCTGAATCCTGTTAACATCGAGTGAGAAGAATTGCAGATAGTGTAGGAGTATAAATACCCCAGTGTTCACCTGGACAACAAACTAGACTGGAGACACAACTGTGAACCATCTACAAGAAGGGAGAGAGCAGACTCTACTTCCTAAGGAAGCTTCGGTCATTCGGCATTTGCAGCAAGATGCTGCAAAGAATGAGTTATGATTTGATGGAACTAACTTTAAACAACAACTTGAATCCAAAGTCTAAAGGTTACGTTTTGGATAAAACTACCCCGTCATAAAAAGGAAAGTAAACACATAACATTTTGGAACAAGCATCTTGCTGTGGAGATTGAGCTACATTTTTG
>NW_015152762.1:13199-21100 GCF_000732505.1 Cyprinodon variegatus | reverse complement strand
CCCGGGGGCACCTCATACTAGGGTGTGCAGATCTATGCATATCAATTTATTACAGACCAAATACAATAAATCTGTGAGATGACACCCATGGAACATTGCACCAAACTGCAGAAGGTACATTTCAACCACAGGGCAACACTGAGGCAGGATATTGCTGAAATAAACCTGTTTAACCACAATCTCAAAATGTGCACTGTTCTGAAAATGGGAAAGGAGAAAGAGTGCAATAACCTTTTTAAATTCATAAATGTCTGGTAGGATAAATATATCTAACTCCAGTGTGTGCTACATAAACCATAGGAATAAAGCCAATGAAAATGGAAGATTCTTTATTAAGCTTAATTTACTATGTCCAATATATTAGTTTGAAATCATTAAAGTTATTGAATTTATGGAATGCAGTAGCCAGCAGTAATTCTTGAGAATTTAGAAATTCAGAATAATGGAGGATGGAAGTTATGGGTTCAAGTGAAGAGAAAACTTTTATATTAATATAAAGCAAAGCAAACAAAGGGACCAGAGATGAGGACTTTTTTGAAACATGGTGTTTCTATGACAAAAATATGTGTTGTTTAGGTATTATTTTTAAATTATATCAGGGTTCCTGCGGGTCCTTAAAAAGTCTTAAAAGGCATTAAATTCTTCAAAATAAAACTAAGGCCTTAATTGGTATTAAAATGTCTTAAATCAGTCTTTTGTAGGTCTTCATTTTTAAAACATCATAAATAGGATTATTTTTATTACGATTTATTTTTGTAATCTAAATAAAACATTAAAATTGACAATTTTTTTTTTTCCCGATAGCGGAACCAATAAAAACGTGGTTGCGGCCGGGACATTTGGGAGATGCACCATTAACTTTTTGTCTGGAAAATATGAGCAAGTGTAAATGTAACGAAAAATGGCTCCAGCCAAGAGTTTTCTCCATGGCTAAAACCAGGGAACATACATGAGGCACAGTGCATTTTGTGCAAGAAGCGATTCAAGCTCAGAACGATGGGAATTAAGGCAGTGGAGTCGCACATGCGAAGCACGAAACACAAAGCGTCAAAATGGAGTTACGGAGAAACAGCCAATATTTCTCAGTTTTGTTCCACCCTTGTCTCTGCAACGCCTCCACTTATCACCAAATCAAACATACTAAGAAAACGTCTAATTAAATGCTAAAAAGTAAACTTAGAGTGATTTTGTGTAGAGATGTGAGACTTTCAGCTGGTTAGACTCACTGATGCTGTTTTACACGATCACTGCACACTATTGCTTTGATTCATTTTCTGTTGGCTCAGTGCAAACATATCAAAACTACTGTTTAGGACTGGAATAGAAATTCTACCTTTCACCTTAGTGCTCACAACTCCTTTGCTATTTCAATAAGAACTTTTTGCTAAAATGATAGTAATAAAACAATTTTTATTGTAAGAGCCTTTTAGGATACCTGAGGACAGGTGATGTGTGAGTGATTTTGTTAAGTAACTGCTTTTAATTTAATTTTATTTTTTTAGAAATGGGCCGGAGGTTATTGTAGTTGTTCTGATTTGACCCAGGTTTTTCAGTGTAGAGCGAAGGAACAATTCAGGAGATAAGAAAGGAGTGAATAATGGCGGTTATGGTCAGGAGCAACAGCTGGATACAAATCTCACTTCAATAAATGTCCTGGATTATTATTGTGATACCAGTCTGAATGCTGACGTCTTAGTTTTACTTAATGTTTTTACGGAAATGCATCTAGTGCACTATTTAAGGATTCATAGAGTCTCTAATTTATGGAAATGTATTGTCTTTAAATACTGCACAGGCTTCTGTAGATTTTATCCTTTTTAAATTATTTTATATTGTAGACAGTTTCAAGTTAAGTTTTTCTGATGTATTTACTTTTAGCAGCTTCCTTTGCATCCTATAATAGTTGTATCCCATATAGTTTACAGGTAAACATGTTAATTTTTAAGTGCTAGTTTGTGGCTAGATAATCACTTGGAGGTTCTTGTTAAATTGTTCTATTGAATTAGTTTGAATTTTGACCTATTCTAACATAGTCACATAATTTTCACATGTCTGTATCTTCTGGTTTAGTACTTAATCCTATAGACTATTAGTTTGAAATCACTGAATTTGGGAACAATCCCAAAGTATTAACAGTTGAGCTCTAAATATTCATCGAATGTAATATCCATTTATAATTTTCCTACAGTACCTTACTATGATATTTGGCACCAACCGTGAGTCTTTCTTTAGAAAAGGTTTCAACGCAGGTTTAGCAGCATCTGTGAAGAGAAACTTAGAGCAAAGTAATTAGTGCGTTGTTAATGCAAAGTGTGCAATTAAAACCTGGTCCAAGTTGTGTCTTGCAGTGTTGAGGCTGAGCTAATGTACTGAAATAAAACGTGATCTGGAAATGTTTGATCTTTTCCATTCCAACCTTAGATCGATTAATACATCCTGTTTATCAACCTTGACAGAGAATATAGTGATAATAAAGAAAAATGATCTCTGACATTTTAAATAAAACCTGTAGATTCACTGTAGAACTGAATCTTTGCAAATAATAGCTGGTGGTTAACTGTACCAAAAATAAAGGTTCTGACAACATCCCATAGGATTCAGGATGTAACCGTTGTAATGATTTATATAACTAGTAACATATTCTGAACATTTTGAAGCTTATTAATTACTGCTTATAAATTTCCCAATACTAATTCAGTCTTTGTGAATTAAACATCAGCAAGTGTGCACAGTATTTCAGTGTGAGTTCCGACCCCAAAAGCTGGAAACCAGTTTTTCTAAGATGAACAAATAAAAAGAAAAGAAACTACAAAATCTTACCCTAATGTTATTAACTTATCTAAATCTCAGTGTTACTTAATTCTAATTGCATGAACTGATAAGCATGTCCTCTCTAAGTACTAACCTCTCTCTGCTAAATGTGATATGAATTATCCATTTGGTGGTTCTAAGTCTCATAATGTACTCAGCAAACTTTACAACTCTCTGTAATCAATGCTCGTCCATATTTTGTTGTTTGCTTCAGCAGGTATCTGAACCAGAACGTAATGCATTATAATTTTACAAAATAGTTTTGCTATAAAGAAAACCATGACAAAAAGTTTAGAATGCAAGTTTATGTGGAGATAATAACAACTACTCTAAGTCATTGATTACAAATTTTGACTTCTTTTCAATTTTACAATAGATTTGTCTGAATTAGAAGTACAGTTAAACCTATAGGTTATTTTGTAAGACAAGATAGATATTATATATTAGATACCTTGTAAATGTAATTAAATGTTTTCCTGCTGTCTACTGTTGTACATAAATAAACCATAATTCACTTACATTGACCTTAAACCTGTGTTAATTTGAGTATCTGATGTGTTTGGCTCTTTTGCAGTGTTTTCTTCATGTCCAGCAACCAGCGACAGAAACCATCTCCTATTTTGGCCGAGCTTAATAATTAATTGAACTTTTTATTGATCTCAGCAGTGGGCTGCCATCGTGGGGCAGTCGGAGTGCAATCAGGGTTAAGGGGTCTTGCTCAGAGACCCAGAGTAGAAGTGGTGGAAGTGGTTTTTGAACTCGCAACCTCAGGATTCCAAGCCCCCATGCCCTAACCACAAGGCCACCACTTCCCTCCAATCTTTTCATGTAAGCTGCAGCACTCTACTTCTGTCAGTGTTCTTTGCTCGAGCTGCTTGATGATTCATCCAGTCTCTGCCTCATTCGGTCTCGGCTGCACGGCTTCAGTTCACCAGGCTCACCTCGGCCTTTAGTAATTAACTGGTCACAAATCTGGATGCTCTCATGCAGCTCCGAGCCTCCTGAGCTCAGTTCACTGTTTCATAATCTTTCAGCCCAACTCATCCAACTCTTATGTCTTCATACCATTTTTCAGATTATTTCTCTGCAAATAATACAGTAATGCATGTTTTGAATTACATTTTATATTTAAAACATCCACAAGACTGTTTGAGGCTTAATTTAATTCTCCATGTAATTAATTCGCCTTGTTAATTATTTTATGAAAGAACAATTTATAAATCATAATTTTCCAATAGCACACATTTCAGCTTTTGCTTCAATGAGTTAATAGGATTTTATTTTATTTGTCTCTTACACCTAATAATTGTTGAGTTGTACTTTGTTCTATCAAGTTTCGTGAAAAAGTTAATTACCTTGAAATCCTAAACTTAAAGGGATAGTTCGGTATTTTTGACATGAATCTGTATGGCATCCCCATCACCAGTGTCATGCAATCACACTGACTTACCCCTGGCAGCGTCCTGTGAGCAGAGTTCTCGTCCAGTTTTGGTCAAGCCGAAAGTAGTCCGGCAGGTTTGCTAGACCCAGCGAAATAAAACGTTTCTCTTCCCAAAACATTATGTGTTCAAAAGAGTGATATTTTTGCATCCCAAAAACGTTGTAGTGGAAAAAGTCACACGTCGTTATCACTTGGTCCTATTTTCTCTCTGTTCGTATCAGTGCGCGCCGTCATTCAGACAGCGAGCTCAACAACAGCCAGATGCATGTCTCCCTCCGCCCAGCTAGGAGCTAGGCGGAGGGAGACATGCATCTGGCTGTTGTCAGGTTAGTAGGCCCTAGCTTAACAGTTCATTTAAAGCAACACTGTTAGGTTTGGATGGGTTGGTAAACTGTCAAATAATTTGAATTATCTGCCCAGGAATTTTACATGAGAGACTTTTCTTGGAGGTTATAGTTGGGATTGGGATGGGGTGTCAGCGTCTTGCGGTGGCTGGTCTCGCATGCTTGGGAAATGTAAACAAAGCCAGGTGGAGTTGAATCATTGAGCTGAGAGCAGTCATTAGGCTGTTGCCAGGTTTCTTTCACTCAAAGAAAGTCACATTTAGAGTCAATGAGGAGATCCTGGATAAGATGTCCCTCAGTTATGAGTGAGTGGATGTTGAGGAGCCAGAACTTAATAGTGGTGACAGAGAGGTTGGATTAGCCAACCTAGCTCAAGTGGCTAGCACGCGGTCATTCACAACTATAAATAACTGTAGGCAGACTGGGTTTGCAATGGAGTTATTGGTATCAATTAGTAGGGTCTCCAAAGGAAGTGACAGAGATGTCAGGACAAAAGGCTAAGCCTGCACTGGGGTACATGGCAAGTGGAGGGAGTGAGGGGCTTGTTCTACCAAACCCAATGTCAGTCCATAGGCTGTAGTAGGTTAAACTGTTGGTGGTGGTAGTTTTTTTGAGGACTGAGATTTGTATTGTTCAAACCTTCTCGCTCTATTAAATGTGTTCCTATCAGCTAGCAAATATCCCTCCTAAATTTTCCTGACATATGCGGGCAGGCAGCTTCCCCATATAGGATGCCTGAAATGCTGAAAGAGGACATGTGAGACAAAGGCTGTTTTCTATTAATCAAAGAAAATATATTTCAATCTCAACCAGCAAGAGTAACAAAAAGATATTTTCACTTTTGCTGTGGTTACTTAAAGATACATTCATCCAAATTATAAGCCTTATTATGAACATAACAAAGACCTGGTATACGCATAGTTGTGGCAGATTAAGAGTCCCAAATCGAGATCACCAGAGTGAGCTAGGAAAAGGGGGATTGTAAAATTGATGATGCGCTCCCAACAAATTGCATTTGTTTAGAGTATGTGTTCCTGTGTTTGACAGCATAAAAGAAGTACAAGGCACTTACTTTTCTGTTAATTTCATAGGAACTAAGATACCTCTGACAGTGTAGTTTTCTTTTGGACAGCTCATGCATTTCATTGATATAAAGGAGCTTGATTTATGCGTTCAACACAGAGTTTCTCCCCCAGACTCACCCCACCCAATGCTGCAGCCCCAACACACACTACAGGTCTACTTTTTGTCAGAATTTTAAAGGTCATAAAACTCTTTCTGGGCTTTATTATAATACCCAATATGAGAAATGCAAAGAAAACTAAATATGTGTCTTTTCTGGTCTCAGGGTGATAGTTGACAACAATACAATATCAACCTGGTGCTGCAGTTCACAGCTCTAAAATGTTGACTACTCCCTAACTGCTAAAGTCACAGTTGCCTGGGTGTGTACTTTGTGTAAAAGGGGAAGGAACATGTTATACTCTAATACTCAGTATACCTCACAGCTGGTCCATATGTGAGCATGTTAAACAGGCTGCTGTACTGGCCGGAATTCTTTGGTAAGTGACTTTTTGATATTCTAAGAATTGGATTCTATAACCGGTTGGACATCTTCCTCTGGCATTTCATAAAACTAATTAATGGGTCCGTTTGAATAAGAAGCAGTGCCTTTTATGTATTAAAATATGAATGGCTAAATCCAATTAGATAGATTATCTGTTAGTTTGATAGATCTAGAAAGGTTATATGCTTTTGATAAACTGATAGCACAACAGCTCAGCCAGCGTACTCACATCTCTGTACTAAAATACATCAATTACGCACCAAACAGAATACCAGGACTTTATTTGATTTAAATAAATCTCACAATCTCACAGTCTGGTTATCATTCAAGAGGTAGCCCTCGTAAAAGTAATTAACAATGAAAACATTACCAAAAAAAAAGCCTGAAGAACAGAAGCTTAGTTTAATGAGTCAAATGGTTCCTTGTAAAACCAATGCAACAAAAAACAATATAATTTTAGTTTAATATTCTATAGATTACTTTGAAAATAAAAACACTTTAACCATTTGCAAGAACATTTCAATATTTCCTTCATCTGGTCCCAATTTGTGATTCAGATCGTTAGCCTAAGACAAATCATACAGTTGAGAAATGCGAAAAAAGGTTTGACCACATCCTTTTTATTTTTTTTTACGCAATTAAAAAAGAGATAAAATTAAAATAAAAAACAAAAAAACAATTCAATTAAGTTTAAACTCACTTTATTTATTCAGTACTGTACCAACTCACAATACATGTCATCTCAAGGAACTTTACATAGACAATTTAACCTGATCATACAGTCAGGGTGTTTTAAAAGTTTCTATTTAAGGAAAACCAGCTGATTGCATCAACTTACTGATTCGAAA
This sequence comes from Cyprinodon variegatus, assembly GCF_000732505.1. Taxonomy (NCBI): domain Eukaryota; kingdom Metazoa; phylum Chordata; class Actinopteri; order Cyprinodontiformes; family Cyprinodontidae; genus Cyprinodon; species Cyprinodon variegatus. Next base: position 14,089 of record NW_015152762.1, on the reverse strand, counting down.
GCAATCCGTCACACCCAGCATGCTTGTAGCGACAGTGGAGAGGAAAACGCCCTTTTAATAAGAATAAACCTCCAGTAGAACCAGGCTCAAAACAAAACTTCACAGGAAAGGTGGCTATAACATCAAAAACACAATTTGAAATTTTTCATAAACCTCAGCAAAATTAGTTCATCTTTTCAGTAAACCCGTAAGCATCTAACCAAGCAAGGGACCCATTGAAATAATAAGCGTTCCTTAACTTGTTGCTGACCCACGGGAGGGGACAGGATGGATTGGGTTAAATTCTGTTGTGAGTAGTTGATTCGTTGGCGGCCTCACACCAGCGGGTCAGGGTCTTATCTCCACCTAGGCCACTCGGGGAAACTAAGAGTCAGTCCAATACAGCACAAGTAGACCTTGAACATCCCCCAAGGAGATGGGTTAAATGCAGAGAAGTAATTTCCCTCTGGGATTATTAGAGTATATAAAATAAAATAAAAAAATAATCTCTCGCAGCTCGGGGGGTAGTTCCTGCATCCCGCAGCTCAGACTGGCAGGCAGCGACTCAGCGCAGAGCAACACAGAGGACACAAGGTGTCTGGGCAGGACAGGAACCGGGTGCTAACATAATGGATTGATCGATGGTAGATATTTAACAAAACTCATCCATTGTATCGATGCAGGCTTTCCTGATCAGGTTCCAACAATAAAGGCAGGAATAGGCAAACTTTAGAGGCTAAGTTGGTGACATAGTTCTTCTAAATCCACAGCATGTTTCAAAATAAATATTCTTTCACCCCAGTTAATTATCTCATAGGGCCGGATTTATCAAGATCCAATTTTGCGTGCGGTAATTTGTGCTCGCAAACTGGAATTTTGCGCGAGGGGCTGAACCATGGTTTGCGGGTGAT
>NW_015152762.1:10091-11862 GCF_000732505.1 Cyprinodon variegatus | reverse complement strand
TTAACTTCCGTTGATTTTCGGTCATTTTCAACCCTTTCTATGCACTAATCCTAAACCTAACCGTTACCAATGCATACCTCACCCTAACCCTAACCCAAGTGACACCTTAGCCCTTAACCTAATAGTTAGCAAAATAGCCTGTGAGGACCAGCAAATGTCCTCACTTTGCAACAACTGTTCCTCAATCTGATGGTGAAATTGAAAAAATGGTCCTCACTCTGATGGCTAGACAGGTACACACATGATAAGATCCACACATTAACATGCTGATTCAAACAAGCACATAAAAATTACATATTCACAAAGCAAGATTCACAAAACTGTATGTGAAGCATATGCCATTATATCTTTATTCGTAAACTACTATTGGTCTTTGAACTTCATTGCATTTGTTTGTGGATTTTAGAGGCTCACCTGACATGATGTGAATGAATTTTCAACATGCTGCAACCCATTAAATAACTCCATTGTTGCAGCCAAATGCAAGAAAGTTTACCACATGGGCAATGATTTTATTTATATATAAATTTTATTTATATTTATATTTACACAGAAAGCAGAAGAGACTGACCACATGGCAGACCCATACCATAAATAAATGCTATATCATATATTAGTTTTTCATGTTTTGTTTTATTTTTTTATTAAATGATCTACTTTGGTTACTTTTGTTTCATGTTTTTTAAAGATATATTTTTTAGGATGATATTAAATACTCAAATGGTCCTCTGTCAGATGGCCTGGCTCAGCCTCAGAGGTCAGTCTCTTGCAGATATGGGGTGGGTCTAAACTCTGTACGCATTCATGCAACAGCAGAAAATAAAATAAAAAAGTGTTATGGAAGATTTAAGATAAATTGTTAGGATAACAGACAACTGTGGATTGTTTTAAGTTCATAGACAGATACTTGCAGCAGGAAAATGGCTGCATAAATAGATTGTAGATGATAGAGAAAAAAAGAGATGAACTGTATTTAATTGATAATTGTAACACAATGCATGTAGAGCAGAAAAAGTTGTAAAGCTCATAGTTGTAAAGCTCATAGTCTTTTTGTGTAGTACAACAAACCTCCCTTATGTGTTTAGGGAGCCAAAGTCTTTTAAAAATGAACAGCGCACTAGCATTTAAACAGGGTTTGAAACCTGACACATATATATATGTCCACCTGCAGAGTCAGGAAATCTGTTTCTAACACATAATTGAGAAGGAAACAGACAGAGCAGGACTATTATGCTCTAAAGAAGAGACATGAGAACATTAGTTTTTATATGCATTTATTGTAACTTCTCCTTTTCTGTGCTGAAGTTTGAGCAAACTTTTCTGATTCTGTGCAGCAGGTCTGGAAGTGAGGATGGGGCACATTTTGCTCTGCAGGCTGGGCTTCCTGTGTAAGTTAATTACCTACTTTCTTTCCATCTCGTGGAGAATTTACATGGTGCAGTTTATAGTATGTTGCTAGTTTAAACTGTCTTTCCTGATAAATTAAAGTATTATATTACTTTATTTTTTTTTAAGTATGAAACTTAAAAATTATATAGGACTTGAACATGTTGCTCTGTGGCAGCCAGATGTGATCAAACCTTGTTACTTGTGTCCAGTGGTGGGCAGTCAGAGCCTTCAAAGCCTTCTCTGCTGGCCTAAAATCACGCAGAAACTCTAATCTACATTCATAACATAAACCTAACCCTCCTGATGATGTAAATATGGCTGAGCTCCAGTTATAGAGTACAGTTACTCGACACAAATGCTTTCATTAGGTTATTGTACATTC
>NW_015152762.1:8019-9808 GCF_000732505.1 Cyprinodon variegatus | reverse complement strand
ATATAAGGCCACAAAACATTAATGTATAAAAAAATAAGGAATAACAGTCAATCCCGATGCCAAAATCGATAAATCATGCATCGCTAGAATGTACAATTTCAATTCCATCCATCCATCCAGACAAATATATGGGTATGTTACATTTTAAATATAGAATAGCATATATTTTTTCTTATAAACTCTCTGGTGAACTTGGAGATATATCTTATTGCATGTTGCATATCCCAGTAAACTTGTTTCACCTTTAAATCTGCAGCCATCCCTACTTTTCTCTTTGCCCTGTTTAAAAATATTTACAAACCTATTTACTGATATGATGCCAAAAACAAAATTTCAAGATATGTAGAAGCCTTATAACCTGATTCTGTCTGCACAACAATGAAACATTTTAACCTGTAATGGTCCTCTGAGAGGCCTAACTTTTTTTAACTAGTAAAAGAAAAACACAACATTTAAACTATATTTTCTCAAGCTTCTTGCATTATAATACTAACTTGTATAAACTTATAATCTGTTGCCATTTTTGCAGAAAAAGAAAAATCTTTCGGTGGCATCTCTAATTTTTTTATACTTTTACTTAAACATCAAAGTAGCTGTCGGTTAATAATCACTGAGTGCTGCTGTGTTTCTGTCCTGCTCTGTGTAGCTACTTTGTACACAGTGAATTGCAACAGCAAATCAGATGTCTCAAAGCGACAGATCCGATTATGTTACACAAAGAGGCGGGACACGGAAGCAGCGCGAGAGAGGAAAAAAGGACTACTCTGAGCATGACTAATGATGACGTCAGAGAAGCAGTTTAACTGAAAATTTAAAAAGCATCAACATTGTTTCAGAAAAGTCAAAACTTTTTAAAAAGATGTGTATTAGCGTTCTTTAGTGAGTTAAGGATAGGAATAAGTAATTTCAGTACCATAATTACAATATTAACATTAACACCATGATAATGGCCATTAATGATGGACTCACTAATAGCATCTGGAGCCTCTTTGTGGCAGTTACCATAGTGACAATGCGTGTTGATGACGAAGTGCAGCACGTATGTCCAAACCTCGAGTGGCTTGTCGTTCTCAATATGTGTACTTGTGTGTTCTCATGTGCTCGTGTACTCATCAGCCTCTGCCCTAGTACCGTTCCAATTCAAAAGAACAGCAGACCGAGAATGGACAAAGTCCCAAGATGTTATTCTGGCCCCTCCATATTTACAGAGCATGCATCAGAGCAGACTTGTCCTTTCTTGAGATTGACAGCTTTCCCAGCATGCACTGCTGCAGCAGCAGCTTCTAATGGAGCGCTCACAGAGCTCAGAGTATTAAGTTAAAAGTTCTCTTTTCTGTTACCATTGTTCAATGAAAGTACGTTTTAAGATCATTTGATGCGAGAACATTATACTTTTATGGCCTATTTACTGATTTAATGCGTAATTTTTAGAAAAAAAAATCGGAAGTTGAGAGGACCACGGCATTCAGCAGACCTCCAAAGGGTAACTGCAGCCAGGTCTAATCCTAGCCCGTCTGCAGCAGCCCTCTCTTGGCCTAGCAGTGTGTGAAGGACCACGGGCTCTGGTGTCGAGTTTTTTGTTTTATTTGGCAAAATGTTCATTTGATATGTGTTTATCTGACTGTGTTAACCATTATTCCCAAAATAAATGCAAAAGAATTTATTATTATTTAGAGACTACTATTACAGGGTTCCCGTGGGTCCTTAAAAAGTCTTAAAAGGCATTGAATTCTTCAAAATAAAATTAAGGCCTTAATTGGTATTAAAATGTCTTAAATCAGTCTTTCGT
>NW_015152762.1:4124-5429 GCF_000732505.1 Cyprinodon variegatus | reverse complement strand
TCTCCATTTTCCCCGAGTCCATTCCACTGAAAAATCTGAATAAATAAAATAAAATACAAAAATCTATGGCACACAGACAAAACAATACTTCCTTTAAAGAAAAATCACGTTTTGTACAAAGAAATCTACAAATTTTGTGATGAATCATGGCAGCGGACACAAATTCAGCCAGAGGTTCTTTAAAAAAGTTTTAAAATTTATTAAACAAAAAGTAGAGCAATACCAAAAAGGACCAAAGAATCAAGAAACCTAAAGAAAAACATCCTGAACCTGAAGAACAGAAACTTAGGTAACATGAGGGGAGCTGATGTTGCAGGTGATAGAGACAATCAGCCTCTGCTTGGAGTGGGCTGGTTCTAATGGTAAATAAATATCATCCAGGGGGGCATTGATAAACAATTTACAGGCCTCGACTTTGACATATGTGGTCTCTAGTATAAATTATTAATCCATATGTTCTTCATTTTGAAGCCTTTGTACTTTCCATTTAAACTTTCTCTTTAAATTTTCTTGAATCTGTTAAATGTTTAAATTAAAACTTAAAGCCCAAAGTCTTTCTCACTATGATCTTTAAGAATTGTTCTTTAAATAAACAGTTTTATTTCTATCAGGTCGTTAGTTTACTTTATCTCAATATTGTCTATATTGTGAGGAGCTAGGTGCTGGACCCAGAATGCAGACAGCCAGGCTAGGAGAAAGGAGCAAAGTTTACCATATTTTCACGACTATAAGGCGCATATAAACGTGTTTTTTTTCCCTCAAAATGTGCGGCGCGCCCTATAGTGTGCTGCGCCCTATGTATGTTGTTACTGCGGACATTTGAGACCACCATGAGAACGTTAAAGGGGGAAGTGTGGGCGTGGATTGTGTATAAAAGAACAGGTACCGGGTATGTGCTTTATGCAGAACTCCTCATCTCCTCATTGAGGAGATGATGAAAGAGTGGCTGAGGCAGATGTATGTAAGGAGACCAGGTGGGGTTTTTTTTTCCACGCATCACTACGCTGTTAATCTGTGACTCCATGCGTGCCCATCTCACAGCCGATGTGAAAAACATGGTAAAACAAATTAACGCTGTGCTTGCTGTTACTCCGAGAGGTCTGACAAAGGAACTTCAACCGCTCGACATCGGTGTGAACCGGCTGTTCAAATTAATGCTGCTTTCACAGCGGACACAGCAGGAGTAGCGAGTTTACATGCAAAGTCAATGGTTGACCCGCGTCAAGGTGCAACAAAAGGACCCGCAGCTCGTTTTGAGCAGCAGGTGCAGCGCGTTGGGGAGCATTTAAGCATCTGACGCGCCTC
>NW_015152762.1:0-1590 GCF_000732505.1 Cyprinodon variegatus | reverse complement strand
AAATTGTTTTTATAAGCATTTTTTATTAAAGAACTATAAATACTTCGATAAACATATTTAAATAATTTTAGTGCCAATTAAGGCCTCGCGCATGCTCTCTACGATCTCCAAGGAACTCAGAGTGGAGCCAACGGGACCACAGCGGCGGCTGTAGGCTTTGCTTTGCGCAGGCGGTCTGGAGCGCAGCGGGGCAGAGCGGAGCGCTGACGGAGTATGTGGGATTTCAGGGTTAAATCTGCTTGAGATTCTGGCAAATATTCTGCCCAGAATCTGATTATATGTACCTGCTTGTTTCTTTAAGCCCCTTTTAGTGGCCCTGCCACAGACCATTGTATAAAGCTCAAAACCAGTTTTACTTTTTTATATTCTGGTAAAGAAAAATATTTAGTCTATTGTAAACCTGGTTTCTCTGTTTAATGTTTCTTTTTTTCTCATCTTTTGGATGTTTTTGAAGTCATTTTACTATTTCACAAAACATCAGTTGATTGTCATTTATTGCAGTGATTTGCACACTCTGGAGTGGACATGCTGAAGGTAAGAGAGATTTTTCATTCATCTATTTTTCTCTGGTTTCCTTCTCAGCAGATCATACTTGAATTCAAAATCTAGTCAGAAGAAAAGAATTTTACCCAGTGCCGTGCAAGACCACACTATACAATTTAGAACTAGTTCTAAGTTTGGGTCACAGTGGATGAAAATTCCTTTACCTTTGTCTATGCTGTCTAACGCTTCTTTGGAGGCTGTGTTTGCCTTCCTCAGCTCTGTTGCAAAACCAGTAAAGTGGTTTGTGGATTCCTTATTACCTGAGCTGAGGGTGCTGCTGATTGGGCCAGATTTCTTTCACCTGCTGAGAAGTGCTGCAGAGTTGTACACTAAAATGTGTATGTGTGTGTATGTGCACACACAAATGTCTGTTCATGCACCCACATCTAAACTAATGAGCAGATCTGTACAACAATTTCTCTTTATTTGAAATATATATATTTGTTGTGAATTATACATTTTCTAAATGTTTTAGTAATTTTTGCTTACTATACTAACTTTAAAATTTAAAAGCAGCAAACTAGTCATGATGATATCAGTGCTGATTAGAGGAGATCTGCTTTTTCCAGGGGTGGTGAATTACATCCACATTGGAACAACAATTCACCTGGCATACGAGATAAAGCGGTGTCCAATAATTGGCCGGGGCTGGCCATGCCCCACTGGCCTCCCCTCTTACTCTGCCCTGATTTGTGCTGTCAGTTAATCAGGATTATGATGTTACTAAAATATTAAATTCTTTTTTGGAGAGCCAGATCTCCCCTTGTACAGCAAGCGGCAGGGCTGTGAGTCTCCATTAAAAGCTGTCTGAAGCCGGCCAGGTTGTCTGGGATTTCCTACTCTCCTCCGTAGCTGCTAAATTTGTAAAGCGTTCTTTAAATTTTTGATAAAAACTTATTATAATAATATACAAATTAATAATATATTAATAATCAGAGCTTGCTCTTTCTTGTACATAAAAAAATCTATTATATTTTTTTTTAAACCTGTGGAGTTAAACCTTTTTATATTTATTCATTTTTCATATATTGGCGGCTCTGCTGAAGT
>NW_015152761.1:23885-34438 GCF_000732505.1 Cyprinodon variegatus | reverse complement strand
TTTATTTTATTCAGAAAAAGGAATTTATCCATTTATTTTACTCAATATTGATCGAGTAAGATATTATTGCTCATCTTAAAATATTAGCAATACATTAAAACTTATAAATGTTGTTTTTCTTTTACGTATTTGACAGAGGATACTTTTTGATACATCCTCCTACGTTTTTTCATAACTTGCCCTAATCGTGATCTGGCAATCCAGCCGGTCTCCTGCGCTATAAAGGTACGGGATCGTAACAGCGTTGTTATCCTTGTGTTGGCCAAGTAAACGGGAACCATTCTCCTTTCGATACGGATACCTTGGTATGTATCTTTATGGTAACAGTTTGCCTTTTGTTGTCATGTTATAATACTTGAGTTTTACAGTGCAGTGTACAAAAGTAATCCAAAGGCTCTGTTGTTGTTTAAACTACAATGTAGATTTATTTTATTGCTTTTTCGCTATGATATAGATAGGTTTATTGCATTTTCGGGGTTAATAGTGATTTGGCATGCAAGCCGTGGCTTCGAACATCCACATCAAGCGCCACTGCAAGAGATAATGTTGGATTTGGGGATGTTATGCCCAAGACATGTGAAAAGAACCGAGTGATTTGCGAAGGCAACGTTATGTATAGTTAGTATTTTGCCAAGCACACCGTATGTATCTGCTCTTAAATTAAAATGCATGATTTAGTGTATGTCAATTAGTGTTTAGTTGATGCAATAACGCGTCTTTTAGTAGTAAAGCGTAGTGGTTATACATCATTAGGTCTGTCACCCTTTTTTTATTCTTTATTGTTTCTTTATAATTTGCATAGGTTCTTTATCAGTTTGGCTGTCTCCTACTGACTTTGGAAAATGTACGGTAAGATGTGTTATATATCAAACGTATGGAATGGATTTGTGTAATTGAAATAATTAAAATTAAGGAACATTACTAACACTAATCTATTTGTGAGTATTAATGTCCGATTTGTGCAACTTTGTTATAATTTCATCTTTTATTGTGAATTGTCTTTTTTTTCACCATAGGTTCACGTCATACATTTTGTGATGTTGAATCATTTTTGAGCTGTACTGCCTCTCGGTGCCCCTTCTGTGACCAAAAACAGCTTGGAAACTGTGCTCATCTTAAAAGAAAGCACCTGAGGGAAGCAATATATTTTTCTTCCAACAATCAAGGTATAATTGAAACTGAATGTTTATTAATATATGAATTTCACAGTTGCCATTTGTGGTATGTGATGGATTTTACTCCTGTATGTGTTTTTGTAGAGAAATTTGTTGTTGCCTGCTTCTGCAAAGATGGTACACAAGCATTCAGGAGCCACTATCACTGCCCTATGTGTAAAAGTGTTCTAATCACAAGATCTACTAATTTCATGAAGCACCTAAAGGAGATACATGGTAAGTATAGTAGTGTTGACGCAAATTTTGTACATTTTGAGACATTTGAAATCGTATAATGTGTAAAATATATATTTATTTAATCAACACAACTTAATGTCTCTTGTAGGTACTACATCAGAGAAAAAAAAAGGTAATGTATGCATCATGTTCTTCATCATTTGTTTTTGTAAATATTTTTTGTTACACAGATATTACTGTGGATTCACAACACTGCACCTAAATATTTATTATTTGCCCTTAAAGCTTAAGGATTTCTAAAGCATCATTATGTTTCCATATAACTATGTTCAAATTTATAACTTTATTGAAGTTTCCTTTGGGTTAGATAATATTACATGTACTGTATCTGTTGGTATAATATTTTTTTCACTTATAACATGATCAGTTTGAAAAAAAAATGCATTTTTAATGTCATTTGTAACTCCATAATCGTCACCATGCTGAGTTATCATAATCAGTCATCCTTTTTTATTCACTGTTGTGAAAGTTGTGTCACATTGGTGGCAGCCTTGTGTTTAGAAAAGGGATCTCAAGTTCCAGTCCGTGAGTGCTGGAGTCCTGCAAATTTTACATGTGTCTCTGGTCCACACAATGGACAATGGCCCTGCCATAGTCCTGTTGCAAAACCAGTGGATGGCCCTAAAGTACTGCAGTTTAACACCCCTTGTTGAAACACATTCATCAAGTTGTTGTATCTGCAATCACTGTAAATTCTAAGACACATGTCTTACACACTACTTGTTGCAAATATTTTTTTACCTTTATTCACAGCATCAACTTAATTTATTTATACAATGTACTAAGTATTGTGTACTTGTTTTATGTCATTAATTTCGAAATATTTTGTCTTACAGAACCTTGCCCCATTTCAAAGACAAAAAGGGTGAAGCTCACAGATGACCCAGACAATCAGGACTCAAAGCCAGACCAATTTGACTGTCCACACTGCACAGCTTTGCTAAGTTCTTACAAAAACTTACAAAGGCATATTAGGGATGTGCATTCAATGGAAACCATCCCTATGATTTGTGTGGATGTTGTAAATGGACTCTATGTCACTCCAAAGCATGTACACAGTCCAATTTTTCCAATTCATGTGGTGAAATCAACAAACCCACCTAAAATTGACCTTGAAGTGAAAAAGTGTTGGAAGTAGTCATCAGGGAATGCGGGAAAAGAATGTGTTCACCTTGAAATTATCTGTCCCCAGATCTGCTTCACTCCAAGACATGCCCAGTAAAGGGCTGACGTGGAAAATGTGAAAAACTGGACATTGCAACCAAAACCTGCGAAGTTGACTGTTTTTCCATTGATTTTTGGAGGAAAAGGATTACCTCAACTGTGTTTTTGTTCTTTTGTTTTTTTCCCGTTTTCAAAAATGAAACAGACAGTTGGTGTCAGTTTGGAAGGACAAGAGTGACCTTTGACGCATTGGCTGGAAAGTGGAACTGTCAATGTAAGGGAAGTGGAAAAACACATCGCTGTATTCATCGCATGATGGCAATGTGGTGGATTTTCCAAGAGTCGCCGAGCACAGTCATGGCCATGTCTGATGTGCAGGTAGAGGACATTGACGACTTAGAAAGTCACATGCTGGACGGTGGCATCTCTTCTGTTCTACAAAATATGAACACGCAAAAAATCTCTGCAATGACTAATTACATCTACACACATAAGCGGATCCCTTGCCTACAGGACTTGCCTTTCAAGCTTCGAACACAGGAGATCCCTGCACCACTTTGCTTTTATCCTACTGAAAACACCTGTCCCTACTGTCCAGGGCCCACTTATCCAGAACTCAGTCCCTCCAAAGTAGTGACCACACAAGCCATGTTGTATGGGATTACCTATGTCAAGAAAGGTGAGCCTCTATAATTCATGCTGACTTCTGTTTTTTGGATACATGTTTTTTTTTCATTGAGATTATGTTGTCATTGCAAAGATGTCTATATGTATGTATATATGTATTCAGCTATGCTTAATATTGCCAGAACACTAACGCAACATATATTTTGTAGGTATATCGGTTGCTGAAAAAGAATGCCCAAGATGTGGTAATATTGTGAGATTCCAAGAATATCGTTCTGGTTTCCACAATTTCAACAACAATGTCCTGCTTACGCTGCCATTGTGTGAGCTTCTGCTGTCAGGGTTGGTGGTAAGGAAACTCCACATATTCTGTTAGATTACTAGATAAAAAGTGTTTTTGGAATGTGTTCAAACCTAAAGTAATTTATGTAAATTTTCTTGGTTCACTTCCAGAACAAGACAACCAGTGGACGGATGCTCGACACGTTAGCCCTCTTCAATGACAACCGCTACCATCATCAAACCGTCAGAAAAGCCTTTCATCATTTTTTGTCACTGACAGACTTCAACTTTGGCTTCTCATGTTATCAGTGTGGACACCACCCATCTGTGATAATAGCGGACGCCAACTGGAAACTGGCCTTTGATATACCACGTAAGACATTTGGTTTGGAATCTGTAATTAATACATGCAAAATCTTTAAATGCACTGATGCGAAACGTGCAAATATATGACTACATTAAGGACTTCTTATTGTCAAAGACAGGAACCCTAATGTGATATTTGTTTTGAATTTTTAGCATTAATTGTACCCTCACTTGTGTAGTTTTTATGTTTATTTGGTAGATTTACATGTTTTATGAGTGGCATCTTTGTTTGCAGTTGGGACCTTTAAAAGACCAGATCCAGATACCGTATGTGACGAAGATCTTGAAATCGACATAGTCAAGGCATGGTCAGATTTAGACAAATCCATTGTAGCAGAAGGCCTCATATCAGGTATGTGTTTTTTTTTTTGTTGTGTCTAATGTCACCATAGTATAGTATCAGATGCATCATAGATTTTATTTGAACAAAGGTCATGCTTGAGAAAAAAATAGATTAACCATTTTTTACATTAAATTTACACATAAAATTTCCATTTGGGATCAATAAAGCATTTTAGAATACATTTCAATTGAAATTTAATGGTACACATTTTACTTGAAGGAACAACTGTGGCTAACCCATACTCCACATCCACTCGTCACTCCACTTTGGCACCCTGGATGGGGCAGCACACTAGAGTGGGAAATATTCTTCCCAAAACAGAAGTGAGAAAGGCTTTGAAAAAGAAACCGGATCTCACAACACAGCCCACAAAACAAATAAATGAAGACGTTATTCTGAAACTGGTTGAGTCTAAAAAGGTATGTATCTTTCTTTGCTCACAAAAACGTAATTATTTTAAGTATTGCTCATGAGTTCTATTTAACCTTTTTTCTGGTGTTATTCAGCCTAACAAAAAAGAACTTCAGGAGGCTTGCCTTGCACTGGGTGTGTCGCCTGATGGGTCGATTGCAGATTTGTTGAACAGACTCCAGGAACTGTTAAACTTTAAGGACATATACCCAAAGCTTTTTCTAAAGCTTCAAAAAGCTGGTGGTGAGTTTTTTTTTTTTATGTGTGTTTGTTATTAATATAAAGACAATTTTCTGATAAAATATTTCTTTAATTTGTAGGTGGTGTTCTTCACTTCTCTTGTATGCATGGTGTTGTGTACTATGTTAACATACTGTTTTGGATGGAGTCTGCAAGAGATCACACCGATGGGCTGTTGAGCTTCAAGTATCTGCCTACCTGCTACATATCTGATATAGCAGGACAGGTTGCTCGCCACACCAACAACCGGACTAAACAGCTTTTTTTCCAACCACATGATGGAAGACTGTGTTCCCCGACACCAGAAAATGTAAAGAAAGCGGCCAACAAGGAGTTAAACATTCAGTTGGAGTGGGTAAAGAAGCTGAGGTCTCCATTGCCACAGCATACAAGCAACAGTGTTGATCGACTGACAGCACAACATCCAATCACAGGGACATGTGAAAGATACTCTCTGTACGATCGATTTCACCAAAAAAATCAGAAAAGACCAGAAGAGAAGCTGAGAGGTCTCAACATTTGCCCTGACCTTAGAAAAGAGGTCAACTCTGCTGTTGCAGAACAGTTCAATCGAGAGCTTGCTTCTGTTAGATACTCGCTGTGCCAAATGACAGAAACTCATTTTAAACAGACTTTGAGGGTCTTGATTCATCTGCATAATGACAAAATAAACAGCCACTTTAAAAAAGAAATGGAGGAGATGTGCAATGCCCAGCTGTCTGTTGGACTTCATGGGATGCTGGGACTTCAGTCTCCTGGTAAGTTTGATTTGCAACAATATTTAATCTCAACATTTTTTTCCGTTTATCATTGGCTCCTACTGCACAATAAACTGTGGTCCCTGCTATTTTGTTTTATTTTTTGCCTTGTAAGTAATAATGATAGATAAAAATCAAATCTATCTTTTGTTTTTTCAGAGGGGATGAAAACCACCATATCTCCAGATTCTACCCCAAACAACAACCCTGGCAGCAATGTAACATCCAGCTTTGTGGCACAGCGTTACACTGTCGATGATAAAAGCAAGGTATTTAACTGTCTAACTTATGTTGTTTTGTCTTGTTAAAACAATCTAACATGTCTGTCATAATCCATGTAACAAGGAAAAACTCAAGACTTTATTGTCTGGACATCGGGATGAAAAACAAGCCTTGGCACGTGCTACGAGACGGTTTCCTGTGTCGATAAAAGACATAGCAAGTGTGTGCCCCAGAGAACTGTTGGAAGAGTTGTCTTTGGTTATGCCATGGTTGACAGATGATGTAAGTGTCACTTAATTTTTCTATTGATATCATGGAAACTCCCTGTGTTTAATTTTTAATAAAAGATGTATAATATTTTTAATTTTAGGCTGTCAACTATCGAGTAGCACAACTGGTTCAAGAAAGTATGGTATGTATATAATGTATCTGTAAGTTTTATAAAATATACACATATGTCATGTGTGTATATAAAATGCATTGTTTGTACTTTTGCAGTGCACTTCCTTGGGTACATTTGATTTCATCCTGTGGCACCGTGAGTGGACAAAAAGTGGAACTGTCAAAGACCAACTTCTCAAGCACATACCAGCAAGTGTTTTTATTTTATTTTAGCACAGATAACGCTTTAAACTTAAATTTTTAAAGTACAAAAATTTCTCTAACAGAAATATTTTTTACAGCTGTCAGAAAAAATATTCCTTCCAAGGATTGTGGGTCATTCCTCTCCTGAGACAGGGAATCACTTCATTCTTTGGGTGAGTAACAACAAAGTGGTGTCATTTGTGTTGTTCATAATTTTAAAAGTAATGACATGTAATAGCAAAATCTGTTTTGATTACCAACACTATTTTGAGAAAACAAATTACATAACATAATTGCAATAATTGCAAGCCAACTTTGCCAATATAGTCTAAAATCTCAAAACTAGTGGATTACTGTATGCTCTTCCTTTTAGGTTTTTGACTTCACTTTCAAAGAGATTCGGATATATGACTCCCTATCACTACACAGGACTATTAGCGATAATGACATGGCTCTCCTCAGGTACAGGATCACATATGCACATATTTCATCGTAACTTAATGAAACGATATGATTAAGTATAACAGACATGTCTGTGTTTTGCAGAAATGTCTTCAGATCCTCTGGTGGCCTTCAAGATTGGACTGTAACATATCCTCCACAATGGAAGCAGCAAGACTCTGTCAATTGTGGCATCTTTTTGTTTTCCGTGAGTTGACCTGCTTCTGGAATATGTATCTTACTGTTTGTAACATGCTATGTCTGTGGGTTAAACAAAGCCTCTTTTGGTATTGTCACTAGGCTGTAGAAAATGAAGTCCAAAAGCATAGTGTCACTGAAGAGCCTTTGACGCTTAATCAATGCAGGACTCTTCGTGTACATCATGCCAGCCAAATGATCAAAAACATTGATCCTGAGGTTAGTTCCTTCTCTTGTTTTAAATGCACAATAAAGTAAAATGTTGTGTAGAAACAATTTTTTTCTTTGCCACATAGGACTTTCCACGTACTTTACAAGAAACTACAGCAATGAAAGACAAGGAAAAAAAGATTCAAGAAACTGATCTAAAGGACACAGATTCCAGCATCCATTGCCTTGCCTGGAAGATCAAGGCATGCTTGTTTCAGCGAGTATCAGGGAAACATTCGTATGTATTGCATAAATTCAGTCTTGCGACACATGCTGTAAAATACAATTTGGAAAGTAATAGCTTATTTAATATGGGAAAATTTGTTTTGTAGTACCTTTAAACTGCATTTAATCTATTCTATCTGTTTCATTTCTCAGCTATTTCCACGAACATATAAAAAAATACCAGTGGGTTCAATGCACAACCTGTAAAAACTGGCTACATTTTCAGTGTGCTGGTCTGCCAGAAGACTGGAATGAAAAGGACTTCTTTTGTGGATGCAGTTTAAACCCTGATATGTAAGAATTGCTTAAAAATTAATGAATTTCAAAACAATGGTTAGAACAAACTTAAAGTACTGTTGTTGTTCCTGTGAGTGTGTGCTTTAATGACTGAGTGCAGTGTAAAGGCTTTTGGTGTCCTATGGTCTACATGATTTTTAATAAAAATACAGGCAATTTGCTTTTAGGAAATTGACCATAATGTGATTTTTAGGACATTATATGGAAAGAAAAATGCAAGAAATAGAAGGAAGCTTAATTCTGCTTAATATCTAAGGAACATTTTAAATTTTTTCCTTCAACAGCGACAACATTCTGCAATCCGTCAAAGCAGAAGATATTCTTACAGATTCTGAGATTAAGGTGATGACATTCATTATTATGTAGAAGAAAATCATATTTTTCAGGAAATCAAATAAAATTGTGATTTTAACTTAATCTTAAATGTTGCAGGACCTGGAAAAGAAGTTGCAGACTGGTGACATTCTGTCAAACAGAATGTATCTTTGGAAACTCAAAGGCTTAGATCCAACCATTCGAAAGTCATACAGAGAGCATGTCACCATTTTTAATGACATGATGGTACGTTGTCATTGCTTTATGTAATTCAATTCAAAACCATGTCAAAATACAAAACTGAATGAGCTACTGTTAGTGTGTATTCTCAAAGAATGTTCCAGGGAATCGTGATGTATGTCCCGTTTGAGATTCCATAGTATTCTTTTTGAATTATTTGTTGTATTTTTTTAATGCTGTACGATGTCATCCTAGTTACAGAAAAACATTAAAAAGCATCCAATCAAATGCTAAAATGTAAATGTCTTGTAAATTTCAATTTGCAACACTCATGATAACTGCCTCCCTTGTTGTTACAGACAGAGGTTCTCATCACACGGCTTGAAAACATTCTGTATGTCCCTGGCAGTGGAGTTGTTGACCAACACATGGTCACAGAGGTGATTCTGCCTGAGATGAGCTTCAGTCCCTAAAACTGAAAAAGACAAAACAATTACTAATGGCATAGGTTTGTAAGTGTAAATGGTCTTGGTGACAAAAAAACACCTTTATATATCCATCTCTGCAGGTGAAGATTGTCAGTCATCCATGTCATCAACTCCCCTTTACAAAGGCTTTCAGTTTAATTTGCATGTTATCTAAGCCATAAAAAGGCATTTTTGCCCAGTAGTATAAAAGCTTGGACCTTTTTTGGAAAGAATATGTCCATCTGTATTTTTAGTGGACCAACAACTATCAAGGATGAGAGATCTTCAGAAAGCATTAAAAAAGGATTTTATAACGTGAAATGGGTAACATTTGAGTTTTACATAGGGGTTTGATCCTTTATGTACTCATCTGAACATTAACTGCACACAAAATGACAGACAACAAATGCTGATTTGATTGGGATGGAGAAAACTGAACAGATCATACGATGGAGTGATAACACAACAAAGCAGAAAACATTGCCAAAAATAACTTGGCACAAAAAATGTAATATTTCAGTGACAGCAACAACTTTAATAACAACTGAACTTGAACAATGTCTCCCTCTTGAGTCCTTTTGTAAAAATAGGTACCAATTTTACAATGGCTTCCAACACTGCCAGGTGATTTCTTGTCTGCATAACCAAAACAAACTTTAAAAACAAAAGAAATGTAAATAGACAATTGACAAATATCACAGTGGTCACCCATAAAAATATTTGTCCTGATGCAATGCCCTTAACTTAAATGATGCATCATATGTAAATGGTGTTAGGGAATAATAAGCAATGCTAAAATTGTGTGATAATAAGAGTATCCATTATAAAAAAATAAAACATTTGAACATGGAAATGTGACTGATTTAGTATTTTACAACTGCTGTACATTATTTGTATCTTTTTAGGTTGTCATCCAGTGGCTGCGAAACAACAACCTTTGCCGCTACCAAGCCGAGATGATGCTCATGAATACCGTGAAGGAAAATGAGGGGTAAATAACAACTGCGTGTGCACAACTACATATACTGCATTCATTAAAGGATACAGTACTGGCTCACCCCCCTCTCTCTTTTTGTTCATTTATTTCCAGACTTTCAGAATCCCAGGAAGAAGAAGCCACAGAAAAGGTTAACAGAAAAGGGTTAAACTACATAGCTATTTGAATGTAATCTGTTTTTGTCAAATGTAAAAGGAAACATGATCCCTTGATGTAGGCTAAATTAGCAATCTGTAACTAATCTCCTATCATTTTCTGCAGGGAAGCCCGTTCATTGTCGATAGTCAGGCTGCAGCTGACTGGTGCAGAGAACAAAAATTTAGTGGAAGAATAACACTTCCTGTTGTTCTGGATATGGACAAGCTAGAACAAGCAGAAGCTCTCGAGGCCCTCAAGACATGGGATGAAGACTATCATGAATATTCTCCAGCAGAGCATTTTACTTTTGTTTTTGAAAAGAAGGAGGATTATGAAAAGTTCTGTTTGTACATTGTGGATGTAAAAAAACTAAAAGTTTTTGCAAGATTTGAATAACTTCTGTAAATAAAGACTTTTACAAGTAACCATATATCTTTATTGCTGCAGCCTATCTGGATTTTAGATAGATTTAAGGAGAGACACATACTAATCATCACCATAGAATTACAATTACTACGACCTGTGGTGGTTTTTCAATGGTAAAAAGTCAAAAAATCAGGACACCTTCAGTTGATCATCTGATTGCCCCAGGACGGGAGAAGAAGCATTTATTTTATAGATCAAATTGACATGCTGTCCTCAGTACACGTAACACAGCGCTGAACATCCGAACAG
>NW_015152761.1:19509-21417 GCF_000732505.1 Cyprinodon variegatus | reverse complement strand
GAAATGCTACAAGACTAGCATGATACTGTGCCTTTCAATGTGTCAGAAAATCACATAAGCCTTATGCACACACTTTACAAAATTTGCATTGTATACCTTTGATTGAGCAATTTGTTCGATTAGCTCAAAGCACGCATTTCCAATCTGCAAAAGAAACAAAAAGTTCAACATAGCAGTCTCAACTAAATACATACTTAGCACTCAAATAAATTGGCTACATCTACTTTCAACTCACTGTTGCGTCCATTTCATTGTTCAAACCAAGGCTCCAAAAGTCAGCACGTGTCAGGACACTCTTTCTTGTTTTCACAATCAACTCTGTCGCTGGCTTCTCAATGTCCAACAAGTAGTTGAGCTGATGTGAACAATAAACAAAACATTTTTATTTGCCTTGAAGTACAGCATTGGTGTTAAAACTTATTTTCGAAGTTGTGCTACGTACCAGCTTCTCCTGGGTGGGATGACTTTGATCACTTGTCCATGATGCTCTGTATGGTCCAACGTTCTCACATCTTGTGATGGATTCACAATGTTTTCCACATTGGTCATTGTCTATCAAGAAGTTAAAAAAAAGTTAAAGTGAATAAAAACAAATCAATAAAATTGATATGAGATCATATTACCCACCTTTCTTTGTGTTGGTATAAAGCCCGTGTTGCGAAGGAGTTTCAACCAGTATAGATTGTTTGGCCTTTTCAGATACTGCGGTTCCTGATGCTTTTAGAAAATAATTTATATTTATTTAACACAAATACTATTTGTCACGTTACAACCATAAAACAAATGGTTATATTACATAAACATCTAGTACAATTAATTTATACAGCCACTTAATTATTTGTCCACTGTGAAGAATGAAAACGTATAATAAACGTATAATTCAGTGTTACATGTTTAACATTATATTCAATTACATATATTGTGACACAATAAACTGCCTTGTAAAATTTAAACATACATATTTATCACATTTTTCATTTTAACTTGATACCGTAACACGATAAATTTATAAAAATTATACTCATATAAATATAATATTTCCAATAATAATAATAATAATTGGCCGAATCCATTCTCAACAAAGGACATTCAGCGGTGTACTGGGCCGGTCAAAAATTTAACAGGGACAGAACGATCATATCGATTGATAAGAGCCCTATAGCCAACATTATTTAAAACCAGGAACCACACCTAGTGTTAAACTTTTTATGAAAATATAGCACAATTAGAAAGGTAGGTAACGTAGTATATATACAAGAAGAAGTGTAATGTTATAACGTTACCTTTAAAACGCAAGTAGCTAACGGAAGCTAACGCTAGCCATTTAACATTAACGTAACTTTAAAATTCTAAACAATTTAATAGCCAAAGCACACATTCGTTATTTATATTAACAGATGAATGTTTTTGTGACCCCTGCATTCACCGTTTCTTCAATGTTGGGACCACAATAACCAGTCGCATACCGTTTTCTGTCGTTGTCTTGTGTCTTCGCTGAGTAAGCAGGCAATGGCACGTAAATAAAAAACGCAGAACAGGAAGTGGAAGCAACCCAGGAGAAAGCTGGAAGGCTGCAAACGGACGCGACTGAGAACGAAGGCGGAAGCGACTGAGACGTGAGGTCTGCAGCCAGACCCCTCTCGAACTTCCGGGAGACTTGTGATGTCTGATTTATGGTTGAAATACGTTTGCGGGCATTACAGATATGTGGTCAGGGATAAAGAACAGGCTTCAAGCAGAAGGATGATCAGACAGGTGGAAGTCTGGACAGAGCCCATGAACTGAAACATTCTTTAACAGATTCGGGTCAGGAAGAAGTCCAGCATCCTTTTCTCCTGCCCACAGTCATATGGACACCCCGCCCTCATTTGACCTAAGGCGGATTAGGTGGAAACGTCAGAAAGTTCA
>NW_015152761.1:14321-17467 GCF_000732505.1 Cyprinodon variegatus | reverse complement strand
TTCAGATATATTTTTATTTTTTTCTCAATGTTTGTTGAGGTGCTCAATACCGACAGACAGTTAGACGTAGATCTCAAATCAAATTCAAGAACCTCTCTTTAAAAAAAAAAAAAAAAAAAAAGGCTAAGATCTGATGAGAATCAGTGTCCTCCTTTATGTGGGGAAGACTTTGCTGCTAGAGAAAGTGTGGCAGCTGGTTAAGCCGAGGCCAAAGATCATAATGAAAAACAACAGGAGTTGGTCATTAGAGTTGCAGTGCCTGCAGTGAAGAATGGTTCATAAAACATTGAGCCATGAGATGATTAGTTTAAAGCCTTTGCATTTACACTTCCTTTTTTATATTTACCTGGAGTTGTTTAAGGTTTACACTTGAAGGTTTACACTTACAGTTGAAGCAACCCTTTCTAACTAAATGCTTAAAGATTGCAATAAATTATTTATTGTGATCAGTTAGTTGATTAGTTATTTTTCAATAGTGGGTGTTTATATTATAAAAGTCCTTCTACCAGGAAGTGTACCTGTGATCTTGATGACTAATCTGCTAACGGTTATAGAAGTACTATGAACAGCAGCAATTACCATAAACAATAAAAGTTAAAACTTAATCGTTTCTAGGAAAATAAAACTATCCACAAAGGCTAAAGTCCAGACTTGATAAATATTTACTTCTCTGAGCAGCTTCTTAAAGAATATCCTTGAGAAGATCTGCGTCGAGTTCTGTCTCAGAACTGCAAAATACGCTTTAAATCTTAGTAAGTACAGCGAGACATTGAACCATGATGCCAGAAGCCTGATTAAAAGAGCAATATTATTGCAAAGTGATGTGTCTGTAATTAGAAAAGTTGAAATTTATTCTCAGATCCTGAGTATACTGAATACAATTCAAAACTTCAACTAACAGCAACATGTCTGAGGAAGAAGCTGCAGACACATTAACTGATAAGTAAATAAAACTTTAGGTACGCATTCTTTTTGCAAAAAAATTGAATTATATTACATATAAAAAGTCAGTTTTGATTTGTTTCTTCTTGATTAACAGTGTTAGTTTTGGAAAAAAAGAACAACTTGTAGAATAATGTACAAAACTTTGTGAAGCATTTCTTTTACAGTTCCAATTTGACCCTAACTTTGTTTTCTCAGTTAAATAACAAAAGTGGATTTAACATAAAGAAAAAATCAACACATTCATTCGGTTACGATCCAGATTTTATGACCATATGTGGGGGTGGGAACGTAGACCTACAAGTAAGGAGAAATTTGCCTTTTTACTTAGCTCTCTCTTCCCCACAAGAGACAGGTGTGGCATCAGCATTATATCAGCAGCCGCAAATATCTGTCTATAAATCTCTTGCTTCATTCTTACCTCATTCCTCATTGGGACCTTAGGATACGTTTTCAGTGAAAATGGAATATAGCAAAAATAATGTTGATGTTTGATGTAACAACGAATGCTCTAAAGAGGTTTTTAGGTGGAATTAGTTCTAATCATGAAGTTATTTTTGTGTTTTTATTCGATTCAAGAAAAAAACTGATCTGAAATGGGAAAAAAGACCAGTTTCTCCCACACCAAGCAATGTTTCTATGACAAGCATCATGTCAAAGGGTGAACCTTGAACTTCAGAGACAAAACACATAAGTATGACATTTCACCATATTTTCTCTATCATTCTCTTGAACATTCAGAAATTTAAAGTTTCAAATAGAAAAACAATGATCATACTCTCCTTGCAGAAACTCTAATTTGTTTTAAAGCTCACCTGAACACCATAGACCAGTGTCAGCTTCACCAAGCCTGACAAGTGACATGTCAAAGGGGGAACCTCCTAACTTCAGCAATCACAGGTAAAATACTTTACCAGTAAAACATGTTTTATTTGATGCAGGAAAAAAAATCAGAATTTGTTTCTGTTGTAGTAATATTAGTATTACCTTGATTATATATGAAGAAGTAGGATTTGTACTGGTGTACGGTCATTTTNTAATAAAGAAAAAAACTTTAAGCATGTAAATACTTTGAAAGAAACCACGTGAAATCATTTCCAACTGAACAGAATCCCAGAAATCTTCTATATTCACTTTGCAAGGGAAATTCTCAGAGGGCTGTTTCAGGTCACTCACTGAAAGATTAAAATAATGTTAACAATGAAACAAGAAAAAAGATCAAACACTCATTCCATTCTGACTAACCGGGCAAGTTAAACACTCCTTTCTTGTGGAGGTCCATCACAACTACTGGAGGATAGTAGCCACAGCACACGCAAGAATAGGAATATGCATGGCTTGTCAATGCCTCAAAGTGGCAGTAAGCATGGAGAATTGTATCTCTGGGAGGAAATTTGACCTTCCTCAAGCTTTCCAGTGAGTTTAACACCTTGGAAACAGAAACACTGTTCTAAAAGAGAATGAAGCAATAAATACATTTGTTACTTTTACTATGTATATTATAACACAAAAAGATAATTTGATAATTTCTCCACTTACTTACCTGTAGGTTGTGTCTCAGATATATACATAGCTCAAGGTTTAAGATAACATGGTCATCAAAGTTGTGGAGACTGTCCTTCCATTCTTGGTATCTGTACATCATGCGGCACTGTGGACATTTCCGGTAATAGGTGGAAACATCTGGTGAAAAAAAACAAACATGAATTAAAGCTTTAAGCAGCAATCGACGGGCCCTCGCACGTGCAGCACTTCGAGATGCGAGACAGCCCAACTCTTTGGGAAACAATATATAAGCCTATTTAATAGAATTTCTAGGCTTAACTAATTAATATGTGTACAGACCCAAATAAGTAATAACCATAGTTACCATCACAATTTACTAATGTCATAATATGAAGTGAAACTTGAATAACTTACTTTCAATTACTCCATTCATGGTGATTATCCTTGCTTTTCCAGAAATCTTTATATCTTTTTGCAGATGTACTGACCCTGGACACACAGTGCAAGTAGTCTCCTCTGGATGCAACTCTGTAATGTAATCTGTCATTGCCCTAGGTTTCATAAGGTCATCTGGTAGGTTGGCTGGAAGCTTTTTATGACTGTGTATGTAGTGCACAAGTCGCTTCAAGTCTTCAGCCAATGGTGGATAGATAACGTTTGGGTGCTGTTGAGTTGCAGTCTCTGTTCTGAACACGTCC
>NW_015152761.1:12028-13464 GCF_000732505.1 Cyprinodon variegatus | reverse complement strand
TGGGTGCTGTTGAGTTGCAGTCTCTGTTCTGAACACGTCCCGGTTGTTTTGAAACAAATGCCATTTGCCTATGTTCTTGTGTACACATGACATTCTTGGTTTAGCACAAGGACAATGCCATGTGTTAGCTGTTGAGTTGTATGTCACCATGATCCTCCCAAGGCGACTATACTGATGTAAAGTAGGTTCATAAATGGAGAAACAAAACTGCTTGGGGGGTTCTGTAAATGGCACTTCAACACAGAAAGGTATATGAGCTGCCTGTGCATTCTTAAGCCTTTTCACACATGTTGCTTTTTTAGCCTCACCGAAGAATTTTAAGTCCACCATTTCAGTTAAGACATCTTCATGCAGATACTCTTCGGCAGCTGTTCCACTGCAGTACTCTAGTGAGTGGATGTGTTCACAATGGCTAGATGGTAATCCACTTCTGAATGCCATCAGATGATACTGCCTGCAGCTTTCCAACTCACACTGAACTTTGTGCTGATGACCCCAGGTTTTGTTTTGCACATGTATGGGCACAGAAAAGCCGTGACTTGCTTTTTGAACTACAGAGATCCCATTTGTGGCATCCACACAGACACTTTTCAAATGTTCAGTCACTGTTATGTCCTTTGATTTTTCAGCGTGTTTTCTCACAATATGTTTGGTCATGTTTTTTTTATAGATAACATTTTGGCAGTGAGGACATTTCACCTTATTTGAAATTAATTTAGTTTCTGTCTCCTGGGCAGATGGGACAACAATCGTTCCAGAATAAACTTCAGAGGGACCAAGAAGTGAATGTTGTTTAAAAGTGGAAGTTGGTGGAAACGGGGGAGACATTGTGGCACTTGGGTCGGTTTGAACTGTAGATGCAGATAAACTAACTTCTAAGTTGTGTTCCAATGGGGAAGAAGCTGAGGTAAATGTTTGTTGTGTGGCACTTTGGCAAGCCTCCAGATGTCTTTCCATATCTTTCTTGGTTATGATTGTTTTGTTGCAAACAGGGCAATGAAAATGACCAGAATTCCTGCATTGCAAATTGCACTTACAAATCTTCTTATCTAGGAGATCAAGGAAACAAAAAACATTTAAATAGACTATGACGAACACGAAAACAAGTGAACATATAAATAGACAGATATGGCTATACTTACCTTTAAATGTAATGGCATTTTTTATGTGGACTTCTAGATGGCGCTGAAGCCTGTACGATGGGCTGGGTTTATATGTAGGACTGAGGGGGCAGTGGTAAAGTTTGCAACATGTTGTGCAGCGTTCAACTGCAGGCTTTACATCAATTACAAATATGGATTGATGCATCTCTAAAAGACAGAAAGACAATTACAGATGTTACAAATGGTTATATTACATAAACATCTAGTACAATTAATTTATACAGCCACTTAAGTATTTGTCCACAGTGAAGAATGAAAACGTATAATTCAGTG
>NW_015152761.1:7696-11392 GCF_000732505.1 Cyprinodon variegatus | reverse complement strand
AACGTGAGGTCTGCAGCCAGACCCCTCTCGAAAAACTGGCGGGTGAATGTTCAAAAATTAAACGGCACTTGAACAAAAATCCTCTACATTTGTTTTGAGTATCTGAAAATCTTTTAGGAAGACACGGACGGAATTCCGGAAGTGACGTGACAGATTCTGACCTTTGAGGCGGATGTGGCTCCGGAACCGGAAGTTGAGCAGGCTCCGCTCCGGAGTTAGCATTGCTGAATTGGCCAGCTAAATTCTGTAACAGAACACATTGCTGGTCCAGACATAATTTAAACTCACGGAGGGTAGAGAAATGGTCTTGTAAAAATACTCCTTGCTCCTCAATCATCCTCCGGAGGTGATCTGCTGGGTTTTGTTGTTGGCCGGAGTGTTCTGTCATGATGGGTCTCTGTGATTAAACCCACATGCAGAACACCACAGGACACAGAGTAAAAGTTTAACAGTTTATTTAAGAAGCACACACAGAGTATATGGTTGAACAGGTTCTGGTACTGGTCCGGGACTGGTTTCACAGAGTAATCTGCAGAGAGGGATTGTTTGGTTAGCCAGGTAGCAGTGACGTCTTGGCAAAGTCTTGATTCTGATTTGTACCTGATTTGGTTCAGACTGATCGGTGGAGAGAGGGAACCGGTTGGGTCCAGAGAATGTGGATTCAGCAGAGAGCTTAGCAGCGGCTGAGCTTAGCTTCAGGCTAGCGAGGTTCAGACCTTGAGTTGTTCTCCTAGTTCTCTCCTGAGAACTAACCGGGAGACACAGACTGAGGATCTTCAGGTTTGGCTTTTCTTGGCAGGCAGCCAGGTTTCCAAACATGAGCTCTTCCAGAGCTGCAGGCTTCGATCAGGTTTTCCTATGAGCAGAGAAGACAGAGACTGGTTAGGATCAGGTTGCTCTCTAGAGCAGACAGAGATTCTTAATTCAAGCTGAGACTCAGGTTCCGCTAACCAAAACTGGTCAACACTCCGGCGCTGAAGACAGGTCTGGCCGCTGCTTAAGTAGTTGGTCTCCTAATCACGCGAATAAGCCTCAGGTGTGTAGGAGGTGTCATCTCAGGAGACCCAGGGCGCTCTCTGCTGGAGAAAGGTGGCAGATCTCCAGATCCCAACACAAACATATTCCAGTTTAACACTCTCAAGACTAGTAAAACGCAACTAAACTAAACTACTTTGTACAAAGAGGAAGGGGAACACGGTTGAAAACCAATTTACAGTTTAAGATGGATTTTGTGCTTGAAACCAAAGTTCATCTGGAAGAATTTGGGATATGATCAAATTAGCTTTTCACTAATTTTAAGAAATTGGAATGGTTAACATGTGAATGACCAATTCACAATGCAAATCCATGAGGTGAATAAAACTTTATTTGGCCAAATAATGTTTTATTGAATGATTTGCTTAATCAAGAACCAATAACCTTTTTTGTTAAATCATTCTTTACCCTCTTTGAAATAGCTAGCAGCAAATAGACATCAGGATTCCACTAAATGATTCTTGGTCATACTTGCTAATGGGAATGTAATGAGCATTTGAGGAACACATGGATACTAATGTTATATCAGTGTTTAGACCCTTAGTGAATAAAGCTCCAAGCTTAAGCAACAGCTCAACACATATTCCTGGAGCATAGCGTAGCATGCAGTCCATTCTTTAGTGTCAATTAGCGTTGTCTTTACTCAGCAGTAAACACGTAATATGATTAGCATCATCATAACACATATTTTTTTTTTCTGTCCTTAATCATGCCAGACCTGCAAACCTTTTTTCATGTCCATTTGGAAAATATGAGTTTCTACCATTTGAAGCTATGCAGTCAGGACACAGCAGGGGTTCTTTGTCTCAGTCGTTCATCAGGCAGTCCTTCTCTCTACCCTAGCTCTATAAGTTCTGAAACTCAAGAGGCGGGCTGCAGAAGTCCCCCAGTTGTTATTCGCTAAAGCTGTGTGTTCTCCTCTGGTCATCCTATCAAGATGAAATATGGAAACTGGTTCCCAATGTCCAAAAAGTATGATCATGGCATATGGCACAACATCAGTAACCAAAGAAACACGAGAACTATTTCACCTCCTGGGATAATAAGATATAACTGACATAAAACACAATATTGGACTTGAAATGTATACTTACATCATAAAAAACCCTCACTGGTTTCATACATACGAATTAAAGAAAGATTAATGGTGGATGCTATTTTTATGCCACCAAACCACCCAGAAGCACAGAAACAACTACTTGCTCAGCTACGTGAAATGAGAACTACAAGATGAACAGAGATATATACATTTATGTCTCACTGTATCACTGTTTTATGATGATTCTATTAGGGTACTGTATTTTTGGGGGCAATCAATTATATGCTTATTTATTTATTGAGAATTTAGTTATTTCTGTATTTCTATATTGCTGCTCCATATAAGTGACACCCCTAACCGCAGAGGGCAGGGAGGGTGTGCATACCACTCACACTCATGCAGCAATAATTATTTTTATTTCTGAAAAAAAAAAAAAAAACTTTTTCTCTCATTCCTCCTCTCCCTCCCTGTAGGAGACTGTGTATGTTAAATAAACGCTAATTCCAGATATCTCATCAATTGAATCTTCCTCGGTCAGAAGTAATATATCAACTCCATTGGTTCAGCTCAGAAGTTTTATTAAAGGAATAGATGCAGGTACATTGGAGATGGTGGTACAGATGATGATGAGGTTTATATTTGGTTTCTTAAGGATATGTATGTGGAAGTGTGGTTATCTGAAACAGAATAAACAATAAAGATACATATTTATAGCCATGCAGGCAAAACTGGTACATATAGATGAAGGATGAAAATGGCCTGTAGTACCATAGAAATCCACTGGAAAGCGCCATGACACCACTCATGCATTATTAGTCAAACGCAAAAAAACATATAACTGACAAATCCATCCGAAAATATTAAATGAACAGTAATGCTGTCATATACTAATAAAATGACAATATATCTGGCAAAGTATAACAAAAAAATAAAAATAATAATTAATATTATTATTAAGAGTTATTATATGTAAACTCTTGCATTGTCAGTAACCAGAAAAACACGAGGACTATTTTACCTCCGGTATAACAAGATAATAACTGACATAAAAAACAATATTGGACTTGAAATGTATACTTACATCAAAAAAAAAAACGCTCACTGGTTTAATACATACTGAATTAAAGAGGGATTAATGGTGGATGCTATTTTTATGACACCGAACAACCCAGAAGCACAGAAAAAACAACTTGCTCAGCTATGTGAAATGAGAACTACAAGTTGAACATAGATATATACATTTATGTCTCACTGTTTTATGATAATTCTATTAGGGTATTGTATTTTGGGGGGCAATCAATTGTATCCTTATTTATTTATTGAGAATGTATTTATTTCTGTATTTATCTTTAAATAGGGTAGTGTCATGATTGGGTTTCACAGAGAGTAGGCCCAAGATGCAGAACACACACGGAAGCACTGGTAAAAGTCCAAAGAGTTTATTAAAGGCTCAAGCACATGAATCACAGTTCAGGCAGGGGACTGATTCGCTGGGGTCTGTGCGGGGAAAGGGAGATGGCTGGATTTGAGCTTCCAGCTCACTGCAGGGAAACAACAGGGGAAATCCACATGGGAACCTCTTAGAAAAAACTCCACAGGGGAGTCGACAGGTAGCATCCACG
>NW_015152761.1:3911-6797 GCF_000732505.1 Cyprinodon variegatus | reverse complement strand
CCCCTGCCTCCAAACCTCAGAGGACAGGGAGGTGTGCAAACCCCTCACACTCATGCAGCAGTCATTATTTTTATTTCTGAAAAAAAAAAAAAAAACTCTTTCTCTCATTCCTCCTCTCCCTCCCTGTAGAAGACTGTGTACGTTTAATATGCATTAATTCCAGATATCTCATCAATTGAATCTTCCTCTGTCAGAAGGAATATGTCAACTCCATTGGTGTGGCTCAGAAGGTTTATTAAAGGAATAGATGCAGGTACATTGGAGATGGTGGTACAGATCAAGATGAGGTTTATATTTTGTTTCTTAAGGATATGTATGTCGAAGTGTGGTTATCTGAAACAGAAATAACAATAAAGATAGTTATTTATAGCCATGCAGGCAAAACTGGTACATATAGATGCAGGATGAAAATGGCCTGTAGTAGCCTACCATAGAAATCCACTGGAGGGCGTCATGACACCACACATGTATTATTGGTCAAACGCAATAAACATATAACTGACAAAACCGTCGGAAAATATTAAATGAACGGTAATGCCGACACACTAATAAAATGACAATATATCTGGCAAAGTATAATAAATAAATTATTATTATTATTATTAAGAGTTATTATAACTCTTGCATTTTCAGTAACCAGAGAAACACAAGGACTATTTCACCTCCTGGGATAATAAGATATAACTGACATAAAACACAATATTGGACTTGAAATGTATACTTACATCATAAAAAATGCTCACTGGTTTCACACATGCTGAATTAAAGACGGATTAATGGTGGATGCTATTTTTATGCACACTATGAGGTTCCCTTTGTATCAAAAATAAGCAGGTGTAAAATGTCTAGATGTTGTGCCATTGTTGCATATGTGTTGTCTGCATATGTCTAATGTTGTATATGTAGATGCTGTGTATGTCTATGTTGCATGTCTATGTTGCATATGTAGATGTTGCATATGACAATGTTGTATATGTAGATGCTGTGTATGTCTATGTTGCACATATTTATGTTGCATATGTAGATGTTGCATATGACAATGTTGTATATGTAGATGCTGTGTATGTCAATGTTGCACATATTTATGTTGCATATGTAGATGTTGCATATGACAATGTTGTATATGTAGATGCTGTGCTGTGTTGACACTAGGGGGCGTAATAGGCCAATGGATGCTAACTTGTTGGTTTTATGAGAGTCATAACTGATAATACATATCTTTGGAGGATATTTAAAATGATTCAAAATGCCACCCATAATTCATAAAAGGGTTAACTCAAATAATAGGCCTCATAATAATGCATTTTGATCTTTAAAGTTATCAAAATGCCACCCTTTTATATTGAGAAGCTCTGGGGTATGGCCTATTAGGCCCCCTAGTGCAGAAAAAATGTTCGGTTGGTTGAGCTGCGATTGAAAACCCCGGTGATCCAGACACTAAATCTACTTCCATTGTTTGTAATGGCGAGGGGAACAGGTATCAAAGACCAACGACAAGGACCAACAGCTGAGAGCAAATGCATTAACCATTGCAGCATCTACATATGCAGCATCTACATATGCAACATATACATATGCATTATCGACATATGCAGCATCTACATATGCATTATAGACATATGCAGCATCTACATATGCAACAAATACATGTCCAACTTAAACATATGCAAAAAAAAAAAAAAAAACATATGCAGACTGTCTATAACTCAAAAATTAAAGAGCATTATGAGCGGCAGGTGAAGCAGAGTGACGTCAGCAGCCGCTCTTCCTCAGGTCCTTGCTGAACGGGCTACCCATCTTGTTCGGTAGGGGGCGGACGGTACGTTGCTGGCAGACCATGAAATCGAAAAAGCAATGTCTGCTATGTTTTCTCCATGATTATGGCATAAAATGTGCAGTCTTAAAGAAGAAAATGCAAATAGGATGATTGATTACTAATTTCATTTATGAGTCAAGCAATGCAGCCACAAATTTAAAATGAAAAAGCATTTCTGGAAATGGGTCCTTGTTCTTTCAGGCAGTTCCTTTTTTTTAATGAAAACCAAAACCAAAAAACGGATTCTACTTCAGTTTTCCATTTTTCTAGTTACAAATACAAAACAGAAAACAGCAGAAAAAAACAGCCCTTTTTTGGATTTTCGCCAGTTCCATTTAGCAGCCTAGATAAACGCTTAACATTTTTTTGTTGGGATCCAGAGGCTTGCCCACCAGAGGGCGCCGAGGATCCCTTCCTGATTGTTTGTTCATCTGTTGGGATGTGGGGTGCTGTCTACCTTCCTCCACCAGATGGCATACTGGATCTCCTGAACCTGGAGCCAGCTGATTCTCATTTGCTCATCAGGGGACCAGTACTTATGTGGGCTGTGGACAACACCCCGACGCCAGAGTGTTAGTTAATCACGGTACAGCAACCCTGAGCCAACCAGCCTGTCTGATTCTCTGACTCCATTGTAACCAGAACCAGAACCTGATCAGTTTTGTCTTCTCTGCTTCTAGGAAGAAACCTGACTGAACTCTGGGACTCTGGAGGAGTCCCCCTCGCTGAAATCTGCCTGCCGCATCTCTGGAGCTCTGGAGGAGCTCATCGTCTGAAACCAGCCAACCTGCTCTTGACTGAACCCTGGAGCTCTGGGAGAGTTCCATTCCTGAAATCTGCCTGCTGCCTCTCAGGAGCTCTGGAGGAGCTCATCTTCTGAAACCCGCCTACGTGCCCTTGGAAGCTAAACCAGAAGATCTACAGTCTGAATCTGCCTGCCTGTTCTCAAGGAGAGAACTTAGAGCAACTCAAGGACTGAATCTCAACTAGTCAGAAGCCTAGCCCTGCCGCTGCCTAGCTCTCTGCTCATCTCTCAGTCTCTGGACTCTTCTGGTTTCCTCTCTCCACCG
>NW_015152761.1:0-2936 GCF_000732505.1 Cyprinodon variegatus | reverse complement strand
CTGCAGCGTCTAGCTTCTGACTTTGAATGGCAGACCTTGATCAGAGTTTCCAGCTCGTCACTAAGAGCCGCAGGGGAATCCACATAGGAATCTTCAGGTTAGGCTCACCAGGGCAGATTGGCAGGTTAAGCTCATCCAGAGCTTCAGGCTAGAGACAGGTTTCCTGTGAGGCAAAACAAAGGAGAGTTAGAATCTGATCTCTCTCTAGAGACAACTAAGATTCTTTCAGTTTCTAAGGCTCTGGTTGCTAACCAAACTAAGGTCAACACTGCGGCGTCGAAGCAAGGTCTGGCAGCTGGTTATAAAGGGGAGGTGTCCTGATGAGTAGATGCGTCTCAGGTGTGCTGGAAGGGTCCAGCTCCAGGAGACCCACAGTGCACTCTGCTGGAGAAAGGTGGTACAGCTCCAGATCCCAACAGTAGAGGAGTTTTCGATAGACTTCCGGGTCAGAGCCGCAGCTTCCGGCTGGAGTGATGCCATGCTAAAGAACATCTACAAAAATGCATTAAATAAAGAAATCAGGAACAAACTTGCAACAATAGATGAACCTGCAACACTGGAAGAGCTCATTTGCATAGCCATATATCAAGATCACAGACTACGTGCTAGAGTCAAGCCCAGATCTAAGAACGCAGTTCAACCCAGCTTAGCCCAGTCCAACCCAGCTCAGCCTAGTTCAGCCCAGCTCAGTCCAGTCCTGTCCAGTCCAGCCCAGTCCAACCCAGTCCAGCTCAGTCCTGCCCAGTACAGCTCTGTACACCCCTGTTTAGTCCGTCTCAGCCCAGTTCAGTCCGTTTCAGCCCAGTTAAGGGGAAAGCCGTTCAGCTTCCGTTTTTTTACCCCTCTTCCCGTCTACGCCAGGTCAGTCTCCGCCACCACCTATTTGATCGTCAGTTAGCACCATCCATTAAGAAACTTTAAATCAGACCACAAGTCACAACCCAAACAGCCAGAGCTCCCGTTATCCATGAGTCAGACCTCTGGAATTTCTATTATGGTGAGACTGAGACTTGCCACCTCACATTGAACCAGTTAGCTTAGCATCCGAACTTAGCAGACCTGTTAGCCTTGAGTCAGAACCAGTTCACGTACCAACCAGTTTAGCGTCCGAATCCATTTCTAAACCAGTTAGCCTAGAACCTGAACCCTCTTGCACAAAAGATAGCTTGTTGCCAGAATCAGTCTGTAAACCAAAACCCATTAGCCCAGCTTCTAAGACCCTCCAACGTAAGAGACGGCGTCGCCGTAAGCCCGCTCTGAGCCGTCTAGAGACCCCTGAACCAGCTCTGAGCCGTCTAGAGACCCCTGAGCCAGTTCTGAGCTGTCTAAAGACCCCTGAGCCAGCCCTGAGCCGTCTTGAGACAGCTCTGTACCATTTAGAGACCCCTGAACCAGCTCTAAGCAGTCTAGAGACCCCTGAGCCGGTTCTGAGCCGTCTAAAGACCCCTGAGTTAGCTCTGTGCCGTCCAGAGACCCCTGAGTTGGCTCTGTGCTGTCCAGAGATCCCTGAGTTAGCTTTATGCCGTCAAGAGACCCCTGAGCAGAACTTTTAAGAGGTGTCAGAATTCGAGGTATGTGGTTTTACGCCTCCTAGGACCTCTCTGCAGGCGCCCCTGACTGCAAAGAGCCCTCTGCGAGCATCACAAGCCACTTCAGAGACTGAACCTTTGCCGCCATGGGCGGTTTCTTCCATGCTGAATTTGGAGCCACAGTTGGTGGTCTCCTCTGTTCCTGATGTGGAGCCACAGTCGGTGGTCTCCTTTGTTCCTGATTTGGAGCCACAGTCGGTGGTCTCCTCTCTTCCTGATTTGGGGCCACAGTCGGTGGTCTCTGTTCCTGATTCAGGGCCACAGTTGGTGGTCTCTGTTCCTGATTTGGGGCCACAGTCGGTGGTCTCTATTCCTGATTCGGGGCCACAGTCGGTGGTCTCCTCTGCTCCTGACTCGGAGCCGCAATCGGCGGGCTCCTCTGTTCCTGACCCGGAGCCACAATCGGCGGGCTCCTCTCTTCCTGACCCTGAGCCGCAATCGGTGGGCTCCTCTGTTCCTGATCCGGAGCCGCAATCGGCGGGCTCTTCTGTTCCTGATCCGGAGCCGCAGTCGGCGGGCTCCTCTGTTCCTGATCCGGAGCCGCAGTCAGCGGGCTCCTCTGTTCCTGTCCAGGAGCCACAGACGGCGGTCTTCTCTGTTCCTGTCCAGGAGCCGCAGTCGATGGTCTCGTCTGTTCCTGTCCAGGAGCCGCAGTTGGAGGTCTCGTCTGTTCCTGTCCAGGAGCCGCAGTCGGCGGTCTCGTCTGTTCCTGTCCAGGAACCGCAGTCGGCAGTCTCCTCTGTTCCTGTTCCTGAGCCGCAATTGGTGGCCACCTCAGTTTCAGTTCCTGAACCGCAGTCGGCGGTCACCTCTGGTCCTGTTTCTGAGTCGCAGTCGGCGATCCCTCCTGTTCCAGTTCCAGAACCGCAGTCGGCGGTCCCCCTCGGACCCTGTTCCAGAGCCGCAGTCCGCGGTCCCCTCTGAGACTGATACTGGACTGCTGAAACAGAGGCGGCGTCTTCAGCTGACGTTCCTGCAGAAACGGAGATGTCGTCCCTCTCAGAAGTTCCTGCAGCAAAGGAAACGTCGTCTTTCTCGGAGGTTCCTGCAGCAACGGAGACGTCCTCCTCCTCCGAGGTTCCTGCAGCAACGGAGACGTCCTCCTCCTCCGAGGTTCCTGCAGCATCGGAGACGTCGTCTTCCTCCGAGGTTCCTGCAACATCGGAGACGTCGTTCTCTAATGGCCCCCCTTCGTCGCCTGAACCACGGCCGGCCTCCTCAACGTCTGCCGGGCCACCAGTCCCGCGGCCGGTCTCCTGAACATCTGCCTCGCCTCCGGCCCAGCGGCCGGACTCCAGAACTTCTGCCACGTCTACGGCCCCGCAGCCGGCCCCCGGAACGTCGGCC
>NW_015152760.1:33134-34445 GCF_000732505.1 Cyprinodon variegatus | reverse complement strand
TGTCCCATTTAGCAGTTTTTACAAACCCACGGCCAGTCCTTCCTGCATTTGTGACAGGTATACTTTGTGCAGTGCACACAACTCTCAGTGCGGTGGTTCCTATTGCAGAAATTGCACACCTGGCCTGCTTATAATAACAATGAAAAAGTTTTTTTTTTTTTTTTAAATGGAGTTTAGCACATATTCTGAAAGTAAGAGTAGAAGTATGATCCAGATGAGGTTATCTGTGTATCCTACAAGTTTGGAGGCAGTACAATGATTTATAGTGTAGTTATTGCTCATTTTTTACTTATTCTAATAATAAAATAGAGGTGCCATTTGTCATTTAGGCTTTTAGAAATTCCTCAGAAAAGTACAAGTTTGGAATCCAATTAATGGGATATGAAAGACATGAGATGAGATACACATAAAATAAATGTGATAATAATCCACCTCTCCTTGGTGACGCTTTTGAATATTTTTCTCTGATTATTTTGCAACTTGCAGAGCTCGCTCCTCCTGCACATTTTTGGAGCAGTGAGCTCCCCATAGGGTCCAATGTAATTCTCCCAGCGCGATAGGAGACTCGTTTTTAGGAAACTACGGTTGTAGTTCACTGTATGGTTTGCTGCGGTGCGGAGAGGTGGCTGTTTTGTAGAAAAAATCATCCCCAGACAACTTTTTAATCCGGAAAAGCCAAATCTGTGAATATATTGCCAACTTTACTGCAGGTTCACGATGCTGTCTGCATGTCTGCAGCGCAGGAGAGAGGAGAGATCACTTATATTTCCCCCAAATAAATAATGGTCATTATTGTATAAATGGTCATTATTGTATAAATATTGTTTCTTTCTACAGCGTTTCAGCTCATGCAGCTATTTTCATTGTACAGATCAGTTATCATCTGATACCTGCTCTGGTGGCTTTGCTGAAATCATTGTGATGTTGGCAACACTGATGACCTAGACCTAATTATATTTAATTACAAATATGATTTTGTTCCCCCCTGCGCTTAGGTAAAACAGTCTCAAGGGGAGAGACTTGAGCTAACTCCAAAACTGAAGGGGGTGGAATGGTTCTCCAGCCACAGCACTAATGGGGCATTTACATCTGAAAAGGGTTTCATGAGTTGTGAAGTACTGTTGGGGGGACTGCAGGCTGACGAAAATTCTTGTATCTGTGGGATTTCTAGTGTTAATCCTTTTAACTTCTTCCCAAATGGGGGTTATTTTAATTTTAATTAGATTATATAGATTATTTGCTAATTTATTAGATTTTGGTTGTGAGTCTGGATGGAGTAAAGAGTGGGTAACAGTAGAGAAGCTGCAGAGA
>NW_015152760.1:27783-31261 GCF_000732505.1 Cyprinodon variegatus | reverse complement strand
TGCATGTAGTGCTTATAAATTTGTATTAATGTAGCAAGAAATGCTGCTGTTCTCTTTAAAAAAACATGAGCCCTGAAGCTCACATTAAGCATAAAAAAGAGCATGCATATTTTTGCAAAGGACCAATGAAACTGAAGAATAGTGTCCCTACCAAATTTGAAATCAAACCTACGCCCTTGGCTAAAGGAGGCAGAGGAATAACTGAACATCTGACACAGAGAGCAGGAGAGAGGAGAGGAAGAAGGAAGAGTTGGAAAAGAATCAAGGGAGGGGAGAGAGAAGCCATAGCAATGCTAAGCTAGCGCTAGCCTAGGCTAGCTACTCCTCAAAACCAGAAATAAAACTGTGAAAGTGAAAAGTGCTCAGTAGAAAAGTGCAGCAGAAGGTGCTATGTTTTAAAGTGGTTCTGGTCAGTTAGAGTTACTGAGATACAGAGATATCACAGAAAAAATAAATTAACTTCAGATGGAGATCGTCTGGACAGCAACAACACGAGTGACAGCGAGTGAACACGATACATCTCACAAACAGCCACATTTGGATCTGTGACAGGGCCGAAAGTTTAGCTAATCATGTCAGCAACAGGAACAAACTCTATTCTTCAGAAGTTGTTCTCTGTGTTCTAGTTCTGTTAAAGAACCAAAACGTGTTTCCTCTGTAGGAGGAGCATTTTCTTTTGTTGCAGAACTCATTTATTCTGTAGGAGAAGCATTTTCTTCTGTTAGAGAACTATTTTCTTCTGTTAGAACCCTTTTCTTCTCTCAGAGAACCCTTTTCTTCTGTTGGAGAACCTTTTTCTTCTGTCAGAGAACCATTTTGTTCTATCAGAGAACTAATTTCCTCTGTTAGAGAATCTTTTTCTCCTATCAGTTTCTTCTGTTAGACAACCCCTTTATTCTGTTAGAGAACTCTTCTGTCAGAGAACCATTTTCTTCTGTTAGAGAGCGAAAGTTACTGCTGTAATTATTCTATGAACCCCGGATGACCGCAAGAAGCGGTACTTCAAGCACAGAATGATCATTCTTGCACATGCACAGGTCAAGTACTAATAACAACAAAGGTACCTGTGACCTGTCGGGGACCCACCTGACTCTATATGGTCATATGGCATCCGGCGTTAAATCCCTCTATCTTCCCGCAATAAGCAGAGATTTCGAGGGACCAAGAACTCCTGCAGTCATCTGGAATTCATAGAACCATAGGTAAATTTACTTCTATTTCATCCCTAGTGACCGCCAGAGGTTGTGCTTAAGGCACTGGATGAGTTATGACAACAAGGTCACTAGGAATCGTCAACATTCAGGGGACAACCTCTACACCAACCACCTAATATGTTGTAGAGGTATGCTGCTCCAGGATTCATTGACGGGGATGGGGCACAGACACATTCACTCTGTAAAACTGAGTAAAGATACTAGATGATTTCCAGAAGGCTCCACTGCATATAAGATCCAACGGCACCCCAGTCATGGCAGCAAATGGTGTCAACATGCCCCTTGTAGAGTGGCATTGATATATGCCTCAAGGGCAAGAACAGAGCACAGAAGTTCAGAGGGGCATCCAGTGTCCAGCCGAGCAAGATGGAGCGACACGATATTGCCTGCCACCAGTGACACCTTAGGAATAAATGCTATATCAGGCCATAAAGTAACACCTGAGCCATCAGGATTTCACCGGCAGCAGGGGTTGGCCATTGAGAGAGCCTGCAATTCACCCACACACTTTGCGGAAACCATAGCTAAAAGGAACGCCGTCTTCAGTGAGAGCAAATTTTTGTCTGCTGATGCCAGGGGAACAAATGGGAGGGACCGAAGAGCCTCAAGCACCAGAGAAAGGTCCCACACCGGTGCCACAGGATGGTTGGGTGGATGCAAATGCCGAGCACCCCTCAACAAAAGTACGTCATTGTCTCAGCCTAGTGAACAACCATTCAGCCCGACATGCCAACAGGAAATGGCAGCCAAAAACACTTTAAGGTAGACGGAGACCGTCCCTGATCCAGTAATGTCTGAAGGAAGGTCAGTATGTCAGAGACTGAACACTGCACCGGGTTCTGTCCTTTATTACTGCACCAGGTCGCAAAGACCACCCACTTCTTAGCATAAACTCGCATGGACGTGCCCATGCATTAGCCATTGTACGCCCTACTGACCCAGTGAAACTTGAGAGGGGCCAAATCCAAAGCTGGAGTGGTTTGGGGTGCAGAATCTGACCCCCTATCTAGGAGAGAAGATTCCTCCTGGAGGGGAGACGCATTGGCAAGCTAAGCTTGCACAGTAGAGGAAACCAATTTCTCGCTGGTGAGACTACCATTCTCCCCTCTCCTGGAGGCGGCTCCTGACTGGACTGAAAATCTGCTGGCAATTTCTCTGGCCCCAGGATGTAGGTTGCTCTGAGGTTGGCCAAGTATGGAGCTGCTCAGTTCAGCACAACAGTTACCTTGATGTTGTCCCCCCTTGGTGCTTGATGTGAAAAACCACAGTGGTGTTGTCTGACCTTACCAGCACATGCTACTCCTGCATGCTTGGAAGAAAGTTCTGAAGAGCCAGAAGTACAGCCTGTAAATCCAGGATATTGATGTGTTCCC
Source organism: Cyprinodon variegatus (assembly GCF_000732505.1). Taxonomy (NCBI): domain Eukaryota; kingdom Metazoa; phylum Chordata; class Actinopteri; order Cyprinodontiformes; family Cyprinodontidae; genus Cyprinodon; species Cyprinodon variegatus. The sequence goes on along the minus strand of NW_015152760.1, from coordinate 28,674 downwards.
TGCTCTGCCGCTCGGAACATGTCCCCTGAGCCATTCGACCCCGCATCCCAAATGTGGAGGACGCATCCATAAACACACTTCCTGACGACAGGGGAGGGACCCGAGCAGGACCCCTGTCGTCATAAATGACCTCACCCTCCATTGGGACAGAGAATGAACACACTGAAAGCTGATTTATACTCAGAAACCAGGTTGTCTGCAAGTGTGTCGCAGTGAATGCAAATGTACCCCCGCCCCACTATGCTGCACCTCTCCAAAATTGTAGGCGACAGCAGACAGTGCCGCAGATAGGAGGCTCTAATTGTCAAAACTACATCCGCTCTACACTATCCGTATTTCTTGTGTGGTCCCTTACTGGCTAGTTTTGTTTGTATGACCGCCATTGTGGAAAACGACTTGTAAAGTTTGACCAGCTAGAAGAACAAGGTGCGCACTGCCTCAGCCATATCTAAACCCACAGCTAGTTCCTGATTGTCCCTCTTGCATTATGGCATAGAATAACAGCTCAGACCATGCTTCAATATTGGGCATAAATCAATAATTTCTTTTTTTTATTTGAGTTTTTACAGCACTAGTGGCTAGTTTTTCTGACAGTAGGCTGACAGGTATGAGAGAGGGGGAGGCAAAGGCCAGAGTGTTCCGTGCAGCGTATAGATTCAAGCTGTTCAACCACATCTGGAGGAGTCACAATGACAGCAGCCCCAAGGGAACTAAAGTGGATTCAGCTGTAAGCATGTCCAAAAGATGAAGATATCGCACAAGAGGCAGTGCCATGCCGCCCTGAATCCCAGGAGCGTGCTCAATACACTGTTCACCCATCAGGGTAATCCTCGGCTCACACTGACTCCGGTCTTACCGTTGCGGTGCGGTGGGCGCGGCGCCGCAGTGATT
>NW_015152760.1:24034-24865 GCF_000732505.1 Cyprinodon variegatus | reverse complement strand
ATTAATATGATCCAACCACAGATCTCTGCACTGATTGATGTTGAGTTTATCCTTACTTTTCCAATTCATGAGGATAGTTTTCTTTAACGCAGTGAAGGCCATGCAAACTGATTTTTTTTCCGTAGAGCTTCCCTCAAAGTCACCCAGCAAGCAAACTGAAGGGGAAAGTGTGATTTAACAACCCAGGCACAGTAATAGATCCTTACATACCTGTACCCAGAACCTCTGAACCGGCGTGCATAACCATAACGCGTGAAAATAATTATCAGGTTGATTGCCTGTGCACTGTGGACAGATGTTAGATTGTGCAAAACCCATCTTGATTAATCTTTGACCTGTATAGTGCACTCTGTGGAGGATTTTGGATTGTATTAATTGTAAATTGGGGTTTCTAGTCATGTTAAAAGTTCTTAGACATATCTGAGCCCAGATGTTTTGTTCACATCTGGCTGATAAATCCTCCTCCCATTAAATATTAGGAAGAGATATTGGATCATCCAGTTTAGTTAGTGTCCTGTATAATTTAGACAATATTTGGAGGGGGGGGGTTTACTCTAGAAACTCTGATATTTTAGTTGGAATATTAAACCTCCATCAATATGCTTAAATTTATTTCTGATTATAGCTTTAATTTGCTCATATTCTAAGAATTTATTTTTGTTAATGCCATATTGCAAATTTAATCTAGCAAATGTGATAAACTCCGTACCTTCAAATAAATGATCCAGATAGTTAGCACCTTTATTCTTCCAGTATGGAAATTTTCCGCCAGATGGCGTGATTTTTGTCCGCGAATCAGGCTAAAAAACAACAACAACGCAAAGAAATGTA
>NW_015152760.1:18251-21412 GCF_000732505.1 Cyprinodon variegatus | reverse complement strand
ATTTTCATTACTTATAGTTGCCGCTGATTTATGAGTTTCTTGCAATAAAACAACATCTGCATTTAATCTTTTAAGCTGGTTAAAAATCTTAAGCTGTTTCTCTCTGGTGCCAGCTCCATGCACATTCCATGTCACAAACCTTACATTCACCATAGGTGTGAGTGAGAAGATGAAAAGTACATGCCTCTGAATAAATAGTTATACCTAGACCCAGGTAGCATCAAACCGTGTGCTTGTGATTGTTTGGACCACTGGGAAGAAGCAGACGAATAAGGAAAAGGAAGACATAGAATTAAGAGAGTGCAATGAGTGAGAAAAGGTGAAAGAAGAAGAACCCCAGCCCATGCATTCTGTACCCAGCTGTAACTAGCAGTCATACCGTGCAAACGTGCTCTAGAGCTGTGCATATATTTCATTTGTCACCGTGAAATGTTCTCTACACTTTAATCAGGTGTCACATGCTTTTAAACCCACCTGTTGTGCATCTAATAAAGTCAAGGAGTGATCTTCTGATCCCTGAACAACTGACCATTAATATAAAGTTTGTCAACTGCTACTGTAGCTCTGATGCCTTCACTGATTTATTTCTTCCTGAATGGGAATAACGCTCGCCTGCGATCTAATATTTCTTTTGGAAACTGATCATTGACGCTGAAATCTGTTCCTCTCAGCTCTCTGCCCCGACTGCTGACCTGCTCTTTCTGCTTGTAATGCTCAAACTTAGCTACAATTGGTCTAGGACGGGATTTATCAGGCTTCTTACCTCCGAGCCGGTGGACATGATGGGGGGTGATGTTTTCTGCCTTACCCGCTGGGATTTTTAGCTTCTTCTGGAGAAACTCACGGATGACGGAGGAGACTCATCCACGACCTCCGACACTAAACTCTCCTCCTCTTGCATGTTTCCGCCGTCCATAGCGTTCCTTAACAGTGTCGTTGCTAAGTGCTACTTGGTCCTGTGGTCGGAAAATTTAGAATTCTCTTGTCTTGTATTTTAACCCTTCACCTACAAGTCTGAGAAAACTGTCCGAGTAAGGGGTGGTTTACTTATTCCCACGACAAGCCAAATTCCTTCTCAATGTTTGTTAAAGTGTGTGTAATTTGTTTTGACTCTGACACAACCGTCACGGTTTTTTCCTCAACATAAGGGAGACAAACTCATGTCTTGTCAGAATTGGGCTGAATACTGTGCCATTAGGGCTGTACGATGAACTGTTCAAAGATATGAATAAGTGCTGACTGAGTGAAATCCACTGATCTCCGTTCCCATTGGGAACCTACTAGCACTAAGTTGCTAACATGTTAGCAAGATGCTTCCAACAAACCGGCCACAATCCAACTTGTTTGCAAATCTTCTGCCACAATAATCCCACCCCCTTTATAATTGACCAATCATATTCCCTTTATTCACTCGTGTGAAGTTGGGTACCACTCGGGAGAATTTGGAACTGCAACCATTGAAACAGTCGCTTCCCTGCGACTTGAACCAAAAATGAACTCAGCATGAACAGAAACGCCACTGGCGAGTCAAAAGAGCAACAAAAACTACCTTTTTAAATCAATGCGAGCAGTAAACTACTGCTGTTAGAAAAGAACAAAACCGTCATCGAAGCAGCAACCGCAGATCTGCTAAGGGTGGAAAAAAAAAAACCCAGCTTGTGCATCCCCTGGAGGGCAATACTTACCTGCAGCTCCGACCAAACCAGGTCATGGGGCTATTAGCAACAAGCAGCTAGGATACAGTGGTACACACAGAAGTAACCAGCTTCACACGACCACACCTGCACGCCAGAAGAAGAAAAGGGATTGAACACAGAGTGCCATGTGACTTTATGGCTCCCCAGCAGGTCACAGGGGACTTTGTTGTCATTAGTACTGAACTTGTATATGCGCAACAATGATCATTCAGTGCTTGAAGAACCGCCTCTGGAGGTCAGTAGGGATGAAATAGAAGTTCTTCTGCTAGAAAACTATTTTCTTCTGTAAGACAAGCCTTTTATTCTGAACTTCTCTGTGAGAAATTAGTTAATTTGATCTAGAACCTGTTCCAGTCACTCATCTGTTGATACTTTGTTTAGATGATCATAGAGTAGTAGAACAACTATATATCATGTCCAACGACATATTGGGTCTTAAATTAAAGTGGGAGTAGTCTTAGAAATTATGACCTATTTAAATTTGTATTTATGGTATGTGCTGAACTATAAACAACTAGAACAAATCAACTCTTTAACTACCTCAAACATCCTTCATTATGTTAGTCACCGGCATCAGCACATCAACAACTCTGATATTAAGGTGGTCCATACGGGGACCAGACTGGGATCTGTACTGGGACATGTAGAAGGGCTCACCTGCTTCCCCTTCCCAGTGCTCTCTCTGTCGCTGAAGCCTTCGCTCATGTCGGCCAGGTTGGTCATGCTGCCCCCATTGGTTGCGTTTAGGGAGCTGTTGAACTGCTCGATTCCTTTAGACATGTCCTGCTGGCTGTCCTGAATCTGGGATAACTTGCTGCGAGCCTGCAGAAAGCAAACCACAGACACTAAATACAGGTTTCCTTGGGTTGGTGTAAAACCATTAAACATGTCTCCTCCTTAGAGGGCAGCAGGCAGAACATCTGGGCAATGATTGTGCTTCAGGCAGCACAGAACCTTTGACCCAGTTCACTGAACAAGTCCTTACATGCAAAGAAACAAATTATGTACAAATAATAGTAATATCAGGTGTATTCATTTACACTAATATTTGCGTTTGGTAATGTAGTCAGTCAGAAGGTTTAAAAAAAAAACAGGACATAAGAGACATCAATAAAAGTCAAAGTTACATTTGAATTGCCAGAAGAGGCAGGAGGATATGTTTAAAATGAGTAGGACCAAACGAGGGAAGAGTAACATTAAAAGTAGTGCTAGAAACCTAGAAGAAATGCTAGAAAATGCAGTTAACTGGTAATAAAAAAAAGCACTAAATAACTTCAGAGTCTTTGATCCAGGTGATTGTTGATGCCACCACTCTTCTGGAGTTCCTACGTTAGTCAGGCTGAACGGTGTTAAAGTGATCTTGTTCACAAATGAGGGGAAGATGGAGCGGGAGATCGAATGGCGGATTGGTGTAGCGTCTGCTGATGTCTGGATGGATGGATGGATGGATGGATGGATGGATGG
>NW_015152760.1:13664-16817 GCF_000732505.1 Cyprinodon variegatus | reverse complement strand
AGCCTGTCTGCAGCGACCAGGGCTAACGTTAGCCTCTCTGCAGCGGCCAAATGTTCATTTGATTTGTGTTTATCTGACTGTCTTCATTATTATTCCTCCACTAAATGAAAAAATTATTTATTATTATCTAGGGACTATTAATAACAGAAGTTGAAATGCAGCATTAGACGAGCTGAACGTGTGGTGATGTCATCAGTACGCTTCTGTTCCAGTTGATCCAGATTTATTCTGTGTGCTCCGGTTCTCCCAGAGTCCAGACTTTCCTGGGTTCTTCTCAACAACAGACTTGGCGAGAACACGAGTCTTTACTCGCGTTATAGTGAATTGAGAAATGGCCACTTACTTCAGACTCAACTTCAGACTCTTCTCCTGTAGATTCGGCCGATGCAGTAAAATGCTAACCAACCAATGGGCAGAAAGGTGACCCTTTAAGCCACGCCCCCTACTCATTTGCATAATGAGGCAGAAATAAATAGCATGGAAGAAATATATAAGGTAAAAAAATACAAAGGAAGAATAAAACAGACAAATATATATTATAACATGCACATAAATAAATACTTAGAAAAATGAGTAAGAAATAAAAAAAAAGTTGAAGATTATAATGGACAATAAGTAAATAAGGTAATTATTACAGAGGAGAATAAATAAAGAAGCTAATTCAAAGATATATATAAATTTATGTCTCACTGTATAATTTAATTTCTACCTACATTTATTTGTTTATTGTATTTCTGGGGACAATTAATTGTATGCTTATTAATTAATCGAGCATTTATTTATTTCTGTATTTATTTTTAAATATGGCAGAGTTGGTCCTCCATACGTCCTAGTCTATAAGGTAAAACTAAATAAATATGCAGAAAAGCCATGGCTAACCAAGGGCATTCAATAAGCTTGAACAAAGAAAAATAAACTGTATAAAGATAGAAAAATAGAACTCAGGAAACAGAACAAATATAAATCCTATAAGAATAAATCAAGTTAAATATATATATATATATATATATCTTGTACTGTTTTTTAGTTTTGCCTTACCTGATGTACAGTATTGAGGTTATAAAGCTAATTCAAACCCTTTGGTAATAATTTAAAGCGTAAACAAAGATAATGGAGGATGAGCTCAGTGAACACGCCGCTAACAGGAAAGGAAATGACATCAGTTCCTCCTGTGGAGCCGAGCGAGAGCAGAGATGAAGCTGACAGCGTGATGTCAGAGTTGAGCGCGCAGCAGAGCGGTTTATAGGGAAGGTGTGCGAGTTTAAACGATCCCCGTTTTTCCCGCTGCACGCTCAGATCAGTGGAACCAACATGACGCCATAGATGTTGATCAAAGGAACAGGAAATGCAAAGTTAGTCTGCAGACTGTGGGGAATAACCAGAGTAACACATCCAGCCTCCTGCAGCACAGCCACGCTGTGGAGGTCAAAGGTCAGCTAAAGCAATTTCCTCCTGTTCAATCAGACACTGATGAATGTTTAAACCTGAATGGCTTCAAGACTTTAATATTTAATAGAAAGTAATATGTAATGTGATTAATTCAATAACTAGATTATAAATAGATCAGCTGCCTTTCCTGCACTGGGCTTTATTTCTGATAGAGGAGCGTTTATGGAGGTTAAACTGCCCAGTTTATCCTATAGATGTGACTTGGTGTGGGAGGGTGACCATCAGAAGCTTTTTTGCTTCTGCCAATACATCCATTTACAGACATTTTTTCTTTCCTTTATGTTACAATGACATTTACTGTCATTCATTGTAAGTTTGTGTGTCTGAAAATTAACCAGCAGCCAAATGAATAAGCTGCCATTTTGAGTTGATATATTTGTAAATCTGCCTCTAACCTCACGGCACGTCACGGTCCCGGATGACACGATCTATTGTTCACAAGCTCTGCCAACCCACCTCCTCTCAGTCTGTAAATGATCAACCGCTCCTACCTGGTTGATCTCCTCCTGGGTGGACTTGAGGGAACTGATGATGGTTTCAAGCTGGATCTTTCCAGCTGCCAGGTTCTGCTCCAGCTGTCGCTCCTCCTGGTGCAGTCTGTCCAGGTCAGCCTTGGCCCGGCTCAGCTCCTCCTCCTGGCTCTGCAGGTCGGACTCCTGAGAGTGGATCTGACTCTGAAGGCTGGAGATCTGCATCAGAGAAGGACAGAGACAGCAGGTTTGTAGGTGGGACCAAAGACATTGGCCGTTTCTCACTATGTGGACTTTGGCGTTCTCGTGAAACGTCATCAGCCTCAGTCCGAGTACTGTTCCAGTTCACAAGAACAGCAGACCGAGAACGGACCAAACACCCGGATGTTGTTCTCGCCCCTCCCTCTTTACCCAGCATGCATCATAGCAGACTTGTCTGTTCTTGAGATTGACAGCTGTCCCAGCATGCACTGCAGCAGCAGCTTTCAATGAAGCGCTCCATTGAAAGCTAAAAGTTCTCTTTCTGTTTCTGTTGCTCAATAAATGGAAGTTTGAAGATCATTTGAGGCGAGAACATTATACTTCAACGCTTCACTATATGGTCCATTTACCGATTTAATGCGTAATTTTAAAAAAATTGCTGAAGTGGAGAGGATCGCGGCAACCAGCGGACCTCAGAGGGTAACGGCAGATGGGCTAACAGTCTGCAGCGGCCAGGGCTGTAGTTAGCCCGTCTGCAGCAGCCAGAGCTAACGTTAGCCCGTCTGCAGGGGCCAGAGCTAACATTAGTCTGTCTGTAGGGGCCAGAGCTAACATTAGCCCGTCTGCAGCGGCCAGGGCTAACGTTAGCCCGTCTGCAGGGGCAAGAGCTAACATTAGTCTGTCTGTAGGGGCCAGAGCTAACATTAGCCCGTCTGAAGCAGCCAGAGCTAACATTAGCCTGTCTGCAGCGGCCAGGGCTAATGTTAGCCCTGTCGTGGAAACTGTTCTCCCTACGACTTAAAATTGAAGCTAAGTCTTATAAAAATTCAAAGTTCTCAAAAAGCTGTAGAAAAAGTCTTCAAACTATGATCAAAAATTAGGCAGAGGCAACTGAGTCCAGGTCCGGAGAATTTTATTTACAGAACACACAAGAGCTGTTCACCGGTGAGCAACTGACTTACATGCAGAAAAGGGCCCCCTTTTATTTACTCCCGGGGCTTGGGGCTCTTTCATCTTGGTGGAAGACCCACCT
>NW_015152760.1:8307-12872 GCF_000732505.1 Cyprinodon variegatus | reverse complement strand
GCCTGTCTGCAGTGGCCAGGGCTAACGTTAGCCTGTCTGAAGCAGCCAGAGCTAACATTAGCCTGTCTGCAGTGGCCAGGGCTAACGTTAGCCTGTCTGAAGCAGCCAGAGCTAACATTAGCTCTGGGATGGGACGATTTATGAAAACCGTCAGAATCGTTCGGTTCGATCGTGTAAACAAAATGACAAATCAAATCTGTATAAGTCTTTAAATCTAAATCTAATAAAAGTCGGGCATCCTAAGAATTGGCTCTGAAAGTTTGCTGTCAATAAGAAATCAAAATGATGTTTTAAAACAGGAAATCAGATCAATCAGTTGGTCCCATGAAACCTGAAACATTCTGGTTTTCAGTCAGTGGGTTTATCTGGAAATCTGTTGAACCCGTGTCTTCTCTCTGACCGTACCGAACCCTAACCCTAAGATGGCCGCTCTGTTGTCACACCTATCGCCCAATGAGACGAGATCTATCGGTTTCTAAGGGTGGGAGCAGCTGTGTCCACATGCTGATGCTGAGCTGATCTTCTGTTAATAAGAATAAACACTCGACTGAGGAGGCAGGCCCCCACAGAAAGCAGGACCCCACAGAAAGCAGGCCCCCACAGAAAGCAGGTCCCACAGGATGCAGGTCCCCACAGGAAGCAGGACCCCACAGAAAGCAGGACCCCACAGAAAGCAGGCCCCCACAGAAAGCAGGTCCCACAGGATGCAGGTCCCCACAGGANTCCCCACAGGAAGCAGGACCCCACAGAAAGCAGGACCCCACAGAAAGCAGGCCCCCACAGAAAGCAGGTCCCACAGGATGCAGGTCCCCACAGGACGCAGGTCCCACAGGATGCAGGTCCCCACAGGAAGCAGGACCCCACAGGAAGCAGGCCCCCACAGGACGCAGGTCCCCACAGCAAACAGGCCCCACAGGACACAGGTCCCCACAGGACGCAGGTCCCCACAGAAAGCAGGTCCCCACAGGATGCAGGACCCCACAGGACGCAGGTCCCCACAGAAAGCAGGACCCCACAGGATGCAGGACCCCACAGGACGCAGGACCCCACAGGACGCAGGTCCCCACAGCAAGCAGGTCCCCACAGCAAGCAGGTCCCCACAGGAAGCAGGACCCCACAGGAAGCAGGTCCCCACAGGATGCAGGACCCCACAGGATGCAGGACCCCACAGGATGCAGGACCCCACAGGACGCAGGTCCCCACAGAAAGCAGGTCCCCACAGGATGCAGGACCCCACAGCAAGCAGGTCCCCACAGCAAGCAGGTCCCCACAGGAAACAGGCACCACAGGAAGCAGGCCCCCACAGGAAGCAGGTCCCCACAGGACGCAGGACCCCACAGAAAGCAGGTCCCCACAGGATGCAGGACCCCACAGGACGCAGGTCCCCACAGCAAGCAGGTCCCCACAGGAAACAGGCCCCACAGGAAGCAGGCCCCCACAGCAAGCAGGTCCCCACAGGAAGCAGGACCCCACAGGAAGCAGGTCCCCACAGGATGCAGGTCCCCACAGAAAGCAGGTCCCCACAGGATGCAGGTCCCCACAGGACGCAGGACCCCACAGAAAGCAGGTCCCCACAGGATGCAGGTCCCCACAGGACGCAGGACCCCACAGAAAGCAGGTCCCCACAGGATGCAGGNTTAGCCCTGGCCGCTGCAGAGAGGCTAACGTTAGCCCTGGCCGCTGCAGACGGGCTAGCCCTTTGGAGAATTTGGAGAAGCCATTTAAACTAACAATCATGTTTTTGGACTGTGGGAAGAAGCCGAAGTACCCGGAGAGAACCCACACATGCAGGAATTTGAACCCAGAACCAGCCCAGTCTCAGAAGACTAATCAATTACAAACTGACCAAAATGAGTAGCAGAAAAATTATACACTTTTTTTTTCTGCATGAGACACATTGCTCTAATCAGGAACATTTAAAACTGACCACAAAAGGTTTTAACTACTTTCTCTGTTTCATAGGAGTCTGGGCGCAGGAGGGAATTAGTAATTTTCATTTCACACCAAGTCACTTAGAAATAACCTCTGAAATACTTGTTAACGAAGGATGTTATGTAACCATCAGTAGTAGAATTAAAGGCTCTTAGGTTATCTTTAATGTATTTGCTCCATCAGGATCAAACTGGACATTTTATAAGCAAATTAGGGATTTAATGAAAAGACACCAGGAGTTGCTGATTAGAGGCAGCAACTTAAACCAAAGATCAGACTCCCTGAAAGACACTCGACTTAGGCTGAAAAATCTACTGGTTTCCATAGCAGCCATCTTCAAAATCTGTTTGAAGAATTTGGCAAATCTTTTATCTGGAGGGAATTAATCCCAAAGTTAGAAATTTTTCCTCCTACTGTCGTTATCTTGCGAAGAGAAGAGAAAGGAAAAGCTAAATGTTTGGTATACTGTTGGCTTCTGGGAAGAAAACCAGTAAAGCTCCCACTGTTGGAGACTGGAGCAGTGTTATCCATGATGATTATGTCACGGAAGATATGACATGCCATGAGGCTTGAGTAGGATACAGTTGACAGATACTGGAGATTGACATGTGACATCATACATCAGCTGTGTTCCATCACAAACCAGTTACAATAAGGACAAACCCTGGTTCACAGCCAAACTCAGATGGTTGGAGAAGGAAGAGGCCTTCAAGACTGGAGACGCATGCTGATTCAAAGATGATTCAAATATGTTCAGCAAGGCTGTGAAAGATGCTAAATGACTCATCTGAGAAGCTGCTGATGAACAGTTTCCAGCCAACGACTCTGCATCTGTCTGGAAAGGGCTTATGCCAGACGTGCACTGCATGAGTTTGGAAAGGTTGCACGCAGCTGCAGCCTCACGCTGTACGACGAAATCACAGGGTTTTGTTGGATGGATCCATCCATCCAACCAACCATCCATCCATCCATCCATCCATCATCCATCCATCCATCCATCCATCCATCCATCCATCCATCCATCCATCCATCCATCCATCCATCCATCCATNAGGACGCAGGACCCCACAGAAAGCAGGTCCCCACAGGATGCAGGTCCCCACAGGACGCAGGACCCCACAGAAAGCAGGTCCCCACAGGATGCAGGACCCCACAGGAAGCAGGCCCCCACAGCAAGCAGGTCCCCACAGGAAGCAGGACCCCACAGGAAGCAGGCCCCCCCTTCTCCTTACCAGATGGGACTCCTCCTGACACTTCAGCCGTACTTCGTTCAGCATGTCCTCCAGTTTGTGTTTCTGCTGCTCCATCTCCTCCAGTCGGTCCTGGGCATCCTGTTTCTGGGCCTCCAGCTCCTGCAGACTGCTGGTCTCTCTGTCCAGCTCGTTCTGCATCTCCTGATGGGTGGTTGACCGGAAAACATAGCCAGTGGTCATGGATGTCTGGAGGGCGTCCTGTAAACCAGTCACTCAGCTGTCCTCACCTGAACCTCAGCACTCTTGTGTCTGATGGCTTCCTCCATGTCCCTGATGTCCTGCTCCAGAGTGTACTTCTCCCTGAGACACACAAGAAACAGGTTTGGATCCACATTAGTTAGTCATCCATTTATTATTGAAATACACACTTTAATAAAGCAAAGTGTAATGCTAGTTAAAACCCACAGGAGGAGTTCTGGACACAGAGCTCTGAGTTTGTTCTTTCAGCAGATGGCTCATCCAGAGTCTGGATCCTTCTAATAATTTACTTCCTGAATCTATTCTATAATCCAATACTTTGAGTTTTTATCCAAGCAAACAAATCATCACAATACGGATAAGAAGATGTTAAAGTGTGATCACCATCCTGCAGGCGGAATCATCTGCCACTGGACTTTAGCTCTCTGGTTCAAGCAACGCTGAACTGAACTGTTTATACAATAGAACATCCATTTTCTGTCATGCTTCATCTCTGCTGGGGGGGTGAGGGGTGCTGGGGGGGTGAGGGGTGCTGGTGTCTATCTCCAGCAGTCAATGGGCAGGAGGCGGGGTCCACTCTGGACAGGTCTCCAGTCCATCGCAGGGCAGCACAGAGACAAACAACCATTAACACCTAAGGAGAATTTAGAAGAGCCAGTGAACCTAACAGTCCTGTTTTTGGACTGTGGAAGGAAGCTGGAGTACCTGGAGAGAACCCACGCATGCTCAGGGAGAACATGCAAACAAAATAATGCAGAAAGAGCCTGGACTAGGAATCAAACCAGGAACCTTCTTGCTGCCAGGCAGCAGTGCTAAAAGAACAATAATACTTCAACGACCTTCTAAGGAAATATTCAGCTTTAGCCTTGGATCACAGAGGATCATTTAAACCTGCCCCTCTGAGCTGAAGCAGGGCCCTCTGAGCTGAAGCAGGGCCCTCTGAGCTGAAGCAGGGCCCCTCTGAGCTGCAGCAGGGCCCTCTGAGCTGAAGCAGGGCCCCTCTGAGCTGCAGCAGGGCCCCTCTGAGCTGCAGCAGGGCCCCTCTGAGCTGCAGCAGGGCCCCTCTGGGCTGCAGCAGGGCCCTCTGAGCTGCAGCAGGGCCCCTCTGAGCTGCAGCAGGCCCCTCTGAGCAGCAGCAGGGCCCCTCTGAGCTGCAGCAGGGCCCCTCTGAGCTGCAGCAGG
>NW_015152760.1:4026-7402 GCF_000732505.1 Cyprinodon variegatus | reverse complement strand
AGCTGAAGCAGGGCCCTCTGAGCTGCAGCAGGGCCCCTCTGAGCAGCAGCAGGGCCCCTCTGAGCTGCAGCAGGGCCCCTCTGAGCTGCAGCAGGGCCCCTCTGAGCTGCAGCAGGGCCCCTTTGAGCTGCAGCAGGGCCCCTCTGAGCTGCAGCAGGGCCCCTCTGAGCTGCAGCAGGGCCCCTCTGAGCTGCAGCAGGGCCCTCTGAGCTGCAGCAGGGCCCTCTGAGCTGCAGCAGGGCCCTCTGAGCTGCAGCAGGGCCCCTCTGAGCTGCAGCAGGGCCCCTCTGAGCTGCAGCTCAAGTCAAACATGTCCTCTAGAACAGCATGGAAACAGCAGCGATTGTCCCCCTGGCTCATCCTGAAGAAGTACCACTCTGGTGTCTGGATCATTCTATCTACTCGGTCTACGATCTTGTGGGTAAACCTTAGTTTGTTTCTGTGAGGATGTTTGCGTTCTGTCTGCAAACAAAAAACAGGAGCTTATGGACAGCTTCAAGAGGTGAAACATCTCGACTCTGACAGCCAGTCGGGAAGCTCACTCTCCTGTTAAACACCGTCCACATATCTAGCATCGAGGGATCTTCTCTTCCACTGATGGACCAATCAACTGTTAGCTTCATTCTGACATCAGTGTCTGGGACCAGGCATGGACTGGTAATTGGGCATACTGGTACCTAACCCTTGCCCGATGGGTCGACGTACTGTTTGAAACATAAAATCAGCAGCGCAATGTTCCGATCATCCGGCCCTAACCTCAGGCTGCTGCAGCCCATTGGTTCTATTTCATCCGCCAGAGGCGGTGCTTCAAGCACCGCCTCTGGCGGTCATCCGGGATTCATAGAACCGTAGTTACGGTAGTAACTTTCGTTATCATCCCTGTCAGTCTGAAGGGCTAGGCCAATCAGAAAGTAGAACAACACCTTCACCTCGATTGGAACTTTGTGCGGCGGTGTTCACAGTAGTAATGGACAAGAAACGCAAAGAAACAAGTTCTTCAAACGGACGCTGCGAAATGTGTCAAACTGACTGACATGTTCCCATCAGCAGACCCTTCATCTGCTCCGCTGTCTGATGTTAAATATGGTGGCAATTGCACTGGAGGCGACGGCGAACTGAGCAGTGAACATGATGTCAGTGCGGCTGAGGAGAGACATGGCGGAGAGCAGAGAGCAGGAGGAAATAGATGACTTTGCCCGTCCTGATCCTTTTACAAAACTTTTTGATCACCACCCAAAACAAAGCACAAAAAATCCAGTTGTGCAAAAGGTGTTCACCACTAAAAATGCAACCAACAGGTCTCTCTCTCTCTCTCTCTCTCTCTCTCTCTCTCTCTCTCTCTCTCCCTCCCTCCCTCCCTCCCTCCCCCTGATGGTGGTGGAGTTTACATCTTACAGTGTTAATAAATTTGGAAGTATTTCAAGTCTCTCTAATTTCCATTAACCAGGCCTCAAGGCATTGCATAGCGGGTATACACCCCTGGTTTTCAAAATTATTTTCATTGAATAAAAATAATTAAAGTATTCATGTCTGGGTAAAACTGCTTTATTAAAACCATTCACCTAAAGCTTAGAAATAATATTTTCTAGCTGGAAAGGCTCTGAAATGTCTCCTTCCATTTGCAACCAGTCTGGCTTTTCCACTTTAAAAGTCCTGAGATCAGGTTGAATGTGGAGAATGACGTGTTGCTCTGACAGACATCCAGCCCAGACTGGATAAACTGNTAAATGCAGATGTTGTCTTATTGCAAGAAACCCATAAATCAGCGGCATCTATAAGTGATCTTAACTCCCCTGAATTTCCTGATGTGTTTGCAGCCTGCTATAACTCTAGACAGAGAGGGGTAGCAATTTTAATCCACAAAAACCTCAGTTTTACTTTATTAGACAAAATTATAGATCCTGAAGGCAGATTCATCATAATTAAAATATCTATTTATAACCAAAAGTTGTGTATTGTCAACATATATGGTCCAAATGTTGATGATCCCTCATTCTTCCATAAAGTTTTTCATGCACTTTCAAAGCACGGGGAAGGTTCTCTAATTACTGGGGGCGACCTCATCTTTGGTCTAAATGGAGAAACAGACAGGTTGAATACAACAGGGACTCAATCATTAAATAAAGTGATTTTGGTCTTTGCGATGCATGGCAATCTCTTCATCCTAACAGTAAGGAATACACTTTCTTTTCTAATGTGCATCATTCCTACTCTCGTTTGGACTATTTCCTAATCAACAGCTTGCTGCTGTCTGATGTCTCACATGCTGTAATCCATCCTATTGCTGTCAGTGATCATGCTCCTGTTACTTTAACCCTAAAAACTAAAAAAATAGCCCCACAAAACAAGAGCTGGAGATTGAATATATCACTGCTTAAAGATGAAGAGTTTCTCAAATTTTTCCATTGAAGAGTGGGCATCATACTTGGAGTGCAATGATTTAGCAGGAACATCAGCATCTATACTATGGGAAGCAGGGAAAGCAGTGATGAGAGGTAAAATTATTTCATTCTCATCTCATAAAAAAAGTTAGAACAAAAAAAGATCCAGGAATTAGAGTGAAATATAAAGTTACTAGAAAGCTCGCTAGATGAGGAAAAAGTAGGGGAAATCAAACTAGAACTAAACAAATATATTGAAAAACAAAATAAATTTTTAATACAAAGAGTGAATTGACAACTTTGAACATAGCAATAAGTCAGGAAGTTTCTTAGCTAATTAGCTAAAAATAAAAAATAAAAAACGACTATATTTGCAGTTACAGATGTAATTGGTAATATATTACAGGATCCGGAGGATATTAACAATGCCTTCCGAGATTTCTATAAATCTTTATATCACAGTTAAATCCATCAGATAATGATATTAAGCGATTTCTGGATAAAATAACTCTTCCTAAATTATCAGAGAGTCAAAGAGCGACCCTGGACTCACCGGTGTCTACAGCTGAAGTTCAGGAAGCATTAAAAAAAATGCCAAATAATAAAGCTCCAGGTCCAGACGGGTTCCCTACTGAGTTCTATAAAGAGTTCTGGGACATTCTGGCCCCAACNGCTCAGAGGGCCCTGCTTCAGCTCAGAGGGCCCTGCTGCAGCTCAGAGTGGCCCTGCTTCAGCTCAGAGGGCCCTGATGCTGCTCAGAGGGGCCTGCTGCAGCTCAGAGGGGCCCTGCTGCAGCTCAGAGGGGCCCTGCTTCAGCTCAGAGGGCCCTGCTTCAGCTCAGAGGGCCCTGCTGCAGCTCAGAGGGGCCCTGCTGCAGCTCAGAGGGGCCCTGCTGCTGCTCAGAGGGGCCTGCTGCAGCTCAGAGGGGCCCTGCTGCAGCTCAGAGGGGCCCTGCTGCTGCTCAGAGGGGCCTGCTGCAGCTCAGAGGGGCCCTG
>NW_015152760.1:0-1536 GCF_000732505.1 Cyprinodon variegatus | reverse complement strand
TGACTGTATGATCTGGTTGAACTGTAAAGTGCCTTGAGATGACATGTGTTGTGAATTTGGCGCTATATAAATAAACTGAATTGAATTGAAAATTGTACAGGATGGGGGGGTGGCGGTGTCTGCCCTGTGGCCAGCTGGCTTGTGGGCCCTGCCGCTGGTACCTGGCCCCCGGGCTATGGTGGTGCGACTCGTGGGGCTCCCCTCTCTGTTGGAGCTCTCGGGGAACGGGGGGTTCTTTTTACATCTCGTTGCAGGTGATAAAGCAGACTGAAAATGTTTTATCATTATCTCCCTTCTATCTCCTCTTTCTTGCAGGAGGCATCAAGGGTTGGCTAGGGGCAGATGCCAGTGGTGGAACCTGGCAATGCCTCTCTTATTATCCCACCTGATGAGGCTTTTTGGCCCAATGCCCGTTATGGGCCGGATTGGGAACTCTCTCTCCCATCTTATGCTGGCCCTGTCTTCCTCCTTGGAATCTTTCCACTGGACCACGCCATGCAATGCCTGGTTGATGCATCTCTGCAGGCCTTTACTCTCATGATCAAGGAGCTTGGACGCACACTTTCTATGCTGGTTCACACTCACCGCCAGGTCCGGTTGGCGCAGTCGCCCTCCAGGCTCTTCTACAAGGGTACCGTATTCAATTCCGCCGCAGGCCACTCGTCCCTGGCCATGTAAGGATAACTGTGATCTATGACTCGGTGAAGGCATAGGTACTGGACTGAGAAATCTCCACCTTGCTGGCTAAGGGGGCTATAGTGCCGCTGGACCCCCTATGGGATCCAGCGGGCTTTTATTCCATATATTTTCTGGTTCCGAAGAAGACCGGGGGCCTACGTCCAGTGTTGTACCTCAGAGGCATGAATGTCTACTAGAAGGCCATGCCTTTTCACATGGTGACCACCAAGAAAGTGTTGCAGGCAAATCCCTGGGCGATTGGTTCACTTTCTTAGATCTCAGGGAGGCTTGTTTTCATGTTCAAATCACTCCTCCCCATTGGCGTTTTCTTCGTTATGCCTTTCAGGGGAGGCACTTCCAGTTCAGGGTCCTCCCGTTCTGACTTTCACTGTCTCCCAGGGTGTGCACCAGATGTGTCGCAGCGGCCCTCTCTCTTCTGCAGGCACAAGGATTGAGGATCCTCCTGTATCTGGACGACTGGCTCTTTTTTGCCGCGACATGGGACCAGGCGATTCGAGACACTCAGCGCTCCATCATTTGGAATGCTTGGGCTTGCAGATGAACATGAAGAAGATCAGTCTCCCTCACAGGAGACTATATTCCTGGGCATTGCCATGAATCCCATTTCAATGACTGCTTGCCTGTTACCCCTTGCTCACACTGGCTCCGGTGCGGTTACCGAGCCGACGGAGACCGCAACTCCCGCACACCCCCTCTCACAGCCCTTTTGACTACGGTGCGGTGCAGCTCCGGCAACAGGTCCGGAGATTTAACTCGCGAGAACAGAAGTTCACTTGAGTTCACGTAACTTCACGCGATAACACGGCCCAAATAAGGATATTTGCGAGAGCTTGTTGC
>NW_015152759.1:33197-34486 GCF_000732505.1 Cyprinodon variegatus | reverse complement strand
TTTTAATAATAATAGGTCTTTTTTGAACAGCAGTAATAAAGACATGCTTGAGATTAGGCATGTCTAATTGTAATACGTTTGTTCTACATCATCTCAACCACAAATGCAGAACACTTCAGACCTCAAACTACAACAGTTCCAGAGCTGTGGGGCTTTGAAATGTTGGTGTCACCAGCGTCTCCAAACCTCTCTGAATGTGCCAAATTGTGCCAAATGCTTTTACACAACTATTTGACCCATAGAATAACACTGAAACATTTTGATGGTCACAAAACATTTCTGAAGCAAGTATTTTTGCACTTTTTTCATTTTCATCTGGGTGAGTGGTGAGGTCACTCATTTCAACTGACGTATGGTTTTCCGATTCATCTTTTCAGATATAATTCAGAACATATTGGAAAAAAATTACAAACCACTTTGAACAAAAGTAAAAGATCAACTTTTTATTCTATTGTCCAATTTGCACAGATCACAAACAAAGAAATAAAACTTTGTAAACCAAAGTAGTAAACACATTTAAATATAAATTAAAAAAATATAAATAATATAAATATAAAATGTTTTAGATAAAAATATAATGTTTTATTTATTAAATACATTTTATTCACCAATCCAACACCTCATCCATTCCTTCAATAAAAAGCATCTCCTCAGTCGAATCAAACTAAGAATCAGTACTTTTGTCCGATGAAGCTGAAATAATCTCCAGGGCCTTTTCTACGGTGTAGGCCATCTTTTTTGGGCATTAGACATTGTAGCAAATATGCGTCCAAACCTCTGTAAATCTCTGCGTTGTTACAAGCAGCTCTTGTTGCGCGTCAAAACTCTGGTCTCAGCTGTTTCTCTCTCTGTTACGCACACCGATAAAACAGCTGTCCTTTATGCTACATAGACTTCTGTACCCTCATTGGAAAGCTTATTTCATTGGCTACAAAGTCCAACAGTCTCCTTGATCATAATCAATAACAGCGGAGCGGTGCGTAATTTGCTGACAGACAAGCAGCACTTAGGAGATTTCAGGGAGTGTACCAGACTCAAATCAAGTTATAGAAAGATGTGGACACTTTTGTGTAGCTAAGAAGATGAGGTAAAGAAACATACCAAACGCCGCGGGCAAACTAATGAGTAAGGAGGTCATATTAGAAATATGCAAAGCAGTAGTCATGACCAGCCAGCTTTTCTGATGACACCAACCTGACGTTATGTGGCGATTTAATCATCATGCGATATTTTTCTTACAAATATGATGCATTACTTTTAATCTGTGGACCCTTATGGAAAAATGGAGT
>NW_015152759.1:24634-27412 GCF_000732505.1 Cyprinodon variegatus | reverse complement strand
CACTGCAGCGGGCTCCTTGGTGTCTTTGTCCACACAGTCCTACCTGTGGAGCTGCAGGTTGGGTACATTCAGAGCTTCATCATGTTGCTCAGAAACCAGAACTCTCCCAGCAGCTGTTCATCTGCAGCTCTGTGGCGTCTCTTTCCTCCCAGCATCAAACAAACCTTAGCGTCACCCTGCCTCTGATCCAGTTCAGGTTCTATTGGGTTAGATTTGATTTAAAGCTCAGCCATGTCCTTGTTGTGGGCAAGTAAAACCAGCATGTTAACCTTATGGTTTGAGAGGATCTGAGAGGGCTGACAACATTTCCAGCGACACTGAAAACCCTCTCAGACGTTGCGCTCATTAGAGGAGTGACCGGAATGCATGTTTCTCCTCAGTGGAAAATGGCACCATCTCTTCAACCCGGTACCGTGTAACAGCGGCTGTGAGACATTTATGTCTGTCATTGTCTCTGCTTTACTTAGCGACTCGAGCAAAGGCTTTGCCGACTCCAAACTGTCGGCTGGCACCGACAAGAGCGGCCCCACGACTCTGTGTTGCAGGAGGCGGCGGTAGCCGCGCCGTAACAGCTGGGTGGTAGCTAGCTAGATGAGCCCTTAAATTAGTTGTTACAAATTGCCTCATTTAAATTGTCAGGCTCCCCCTTTTCATTTGGCTAAAAACCGAAATGCTCCCCAAGGGGCGAAGTAACATTTGGTTTTGATATCAGTGCAGCTGCCATTGTATCCTTCTCAACTGTTATCCCAAGATGCAGTGATGGCGGTGGCTGGTTTTGTAGTGCGGTGAGCTTCTTGATATCGCGATATTTCATTTGTGTGGTTATCGTGACAGCCCTACCGATCGCAATGTTAACAATATGTGCTCTACAGCATCGAACAATGATGATGATCTCATTTTCAGGGGGACTTAAGACTTAAATTCATCCATATGTCACACACTGGCTGTTTTATAGCTCAAGTAGATTATTTTAACTCATAAAGAGCCTTATAAAAAATAAACATATCACATTGCATAGTCATCATGAAGTCATGGAAAGTCTCTAAAACATGTAATATGACATATCATATAAATCTATTGCAAGAAAAGTGATGGATTTATATAGAGAAAAATATATTAACAGAGCAGAATAATACAGATGTGCTAAAAGTGCTAAATTGATGATGTACATGTAATATACATGTATTTATAACATTGTTACGTCGTGGCTGCACATGAGCAGGCCCTAAGCACCAGAGCAACAGGGGCCCAGATCTACCACACCAGACAAGACCCCAGGTGCAGCCTGTGCAAAGAGACGCCTGAGACAATCCAGCACATAACTGCAGGGTGAAGATGCTGGCAGGGAAAGCTTACATGGACTATGACCAAGATGCTGGTATGCACAGTGAAAATGCCTGGTCATTAAAACTGAATTAACAGACAACCACCACAAGGGGGCAACAAATACAAACTGACAGGAGTCAGAACACTACATTATGATGACAATGAGGGTAAATATTATGAAAAACACTTTTTCATATGCAGAAGTAGGCATACCCTGGAAATCAGCTCCTTCATTTGACCAGTTTCCTATTTATGAGGTAAAAACACATTTAAAACATTTTGGACACTTTTGGCACAGCTGTGGTGAAATCCCATGTCTGCTGCCACATTGTTCACTATAACCTTCGGGGAACAAATATGCTTCCACCAATTCTGTCCAAATTTGCTGCAGTTATAGTCAAGATGTGGGTCAATACAGTCTGAGGCTTTAACAACATTTTGAGGAGGTTTTCATGATGTTTTACAGGGTTTATTTTTTAAAGGAATGAGTTTCAAACTCTCAAAAGTCTACATTCTGTCTACACTTAAAAATGTTGCATATCGTCGCTGTCGGACGGAAACCTTGTATGTCCAAAATGGATTTATGAGGTTTTTGACTAGTGACTTGTGGAGATGCGAGTTCCATCAGTACCAATGCCGCTGCCGGCAAGGTTGATGACTTTGACTTTTTTCTTTTTTTCTTTTCCAAAACATACGTTCACACATGGGGACTGACCAATCGTATCAATTTATGAAAAAAAAAAGTCCAAAATGGGAGTTACAAGGTTTTTTCCCGACAGCGACGATATGATAAAAAAATATTTAAAAAATATTTTGTAATGACTTTGTGTCATAAAATAATTATTTTTTTCACATTTGCACTCTATAATTATGGCATTAAACTTGATTTAATCAGATCTGTAATTTCAGGCAGAAATTGCCCCTAAAACCTTCTGACCTTAAAGGGTTAAACAGCATTTCTCACTCAGAGACAGGATTAGATGTTTATGAAGAATAATTAGAGACTGGAAATGACCCGGGACTGATTTGGTCCTTTAGAAGGTCTTTCCAATGATTCCATGATTTAAATGTAAATATCTATCCTGTAATCAGTGATCTATTGACAGAGGAAATCCAGGTTTCTGTCTCTCAGACTTTCCTACCCTCTTCTTAGAAAAGCAGAGCAGCAAGTTGCTTTCTCCACCTTTTGGTTTTCATGTATCAAAATGACCTTCAGCTTTAAGGAGGTGTTTAGTTTTGATGCATTTAGCCCAAAGGGCTGAAAACAGAAGCAGTTCAAAGCAAACCCAATAGGTTGTTGGGTTGAACACAGACTTTGGTAGATTTACAGTAGATGGAAATACAGAGATTTAGTTGGATAATTGATCCCAGAAAGACTTTGAAAAGCTTGAATCTCCAAATCCAACTAAAGACAGAATTGGTTCAACTGAGATGATAGAAGGAAGCTCTGAT
>NW_015152759.1:21346-24046 GCF_000732505.1 Cyprinodon variegatus | reverse complement strand
TTATGAACAGTTTAGTTTGTGCCTTCAAGTCGTTGCCCATAGGAAGACGTTATGGAATATCTTCAGAACTGTTGGGATCTGGAGGTCTGTCCACCTTCCTCCAGCAGAGGGCGCCTCTAGGTCTCCTGGAGCCGAGCTGACGAAAACACCTGAGATCCATCAGTCATCAGGAGACCAGCATATAAGCAGCAGCAGGACTTATCTCCAGTGCCAGAGTGTTAAGCCAGTTATGGTTAGCAAAGCCTGAGCCAACCAGCCTGTCTGATTCTCTGACTCTCAGAACTTTGAACTCGAACCTGATCAGTTTTTTGTCTTCTCTGCCTCCTAGGAAGAAACCTGACTGAACCCTGAAACTCTGGAAGAGTTTCATCTGCTGAAATCTCAGGAGCCCACCGGCTCTCAGGAGCCCACCAGCAGAATCAAACTGTCTGAACCTGCCTGCCCGCACTTCAAGAAGAGGATCGGAAGAAGGACTCTGGATCTGAACGCTGTTAAGTTTAAAGTCAAGCCCTGCCGCTGCTTAGCCCTCTGCCAACTTCAAGCCTCTGGACCCAACTCGGTTCCCTCCCTCAGCTCTCAATCTGAATCATGTCACAGGTACAAACCTGCACAATTCCTCTGACAAGGGTCTTCAGCATCCTGGCTAACTTAACTGCCCTTCTCTACAGAGAACCCTGTGTGACCAGTCCCGGATCTGTTTCTCTGATTCATTCATACATCTTGTGCTTATCTTTAATAAACAGTCAAACTTTTACCCTGCCTCCTGTGTGTTCTGCATGTGGGTTAGAACCCTGAACCCAATCATGACAACAACGGCTCTAAATGACACAAAACTCATATGTGTGAGTAGAACAGGATGTAATAACGTAAAATCAAGGGCCAAATGTAAAAAAAACGCATTCCCCTTTAAGTTTAGTTACATGTTCATTTGACTTTAATTACTTAGTGGGTTTGATTCACAGTGGGTTGCTTAGTATTGTTGATATAGTTTATCATTTCCTTTGTAGATTGAGTGGAACTCCTTTATGTAGACTAAAAATACAAATTAGTGATTAGTTTTCTTTTGGGTTTGTTTAAAGGTTTTGCTTCTGGACTAATTGTGAATATGTCCTGAAAATCACTAAATAAATGGAGGATAAAGGAAGGAAAACTGCCTGGTCCTTTGAGGAAAAACTCTGTTGATGAAAGTCTGCGTTAGTTTATTCATCCATTCTCTGGTGGGGAAGCTGTTTAGGATAGAAAGTAACTTGACAGTATGCATTAATTTCCTTTTAAAAGTATTTTTAAAACTTGTGTTGAATAGACTGAATAAATTTACATCATACAGATGCATGTGGATTTGGTTCAGTTAGCCAAAATGTACTGGATGGAAAACTGTCATCAAATAAATTGAGTTAATCCAATGAGTGATGTTTAAGGGTGTACCAGCTACTAGTACTACAAAGCCAGTATATATGCTGTGTCCAGTGTTCTCAGTACAGAAGCTTTAGAGAGCATCTCTGAACCTGGTTGCTCCTCAGATTCTTGGCTCTGTTTTCCTCCATCATTGAATCTCAGGCCTTCATTCAAACTTTACTGATTTACTGACTCACATCTTTCATGTTTATTTAGCTTGAAGCTGAAAGAAAAACTAAAGAACTTTGGATTTAGATGCTGAAGATCAACCACTTCAGAATCTAGAGGTTCTATCTCTGTGAAGTCACACAGGTCAATTAGAAACTGGTTCCTTACATAATGTCTGAAGGTCCAGGTTCTGCTCTGAAGTCTGGTTGTACTCTTATGGACCAGTCACTCCTCATAGACAGACAGCTGGATCCTGGAGGTTCTGCTCTCTGTCTGTGGTTCTGACCTCTGAAACACAAACATGTTGTTATTCAGATCACATCAATCAGTGAGAAACTCTGAGATAAAAAACAGAGAAGAAGCTCTGAACACAAACTGCTGCAGAGAAGCAGAAGGTTTAAAGTTCCAGAGTGAAACATTTAGATGGTTCTTTTGGATCCAACTGAACTTTAGCTGAAGAACTGGGTTCTACTGGTCTGGATCACATGGGTCAAAGCAACACCTGCAGGACAACAGGTTCATGTCACAGTTTAATGAAGCTCATGAGATCAGATTTCTAGGAATGATTCTACAAACTACTACTATACCATACTCATGGTTTCACACGGACCTAAAAGAGGGACGGACAATGAAAAAAAAGATGCAGCAGAGAAAGCCAGACAAAGAGGACGGAAGTTTAGAGATTCTATGATCATAGATCCTGGTGGAGTTGTGCAGATCTGGATGAATCTGTACTCACGTGTTTGAGCTTATAGCGTAGAGGTTAAGCTCAGTGGTCTGTGGTTCAACAGATTGTGGGTTCAATCCCATCTGTGGCCGAGTTGCCTTAAATGTTTTTTTTTATTTGTTTTTTTTATCGCTTTTTTATAAAGTAATGAAAGTTAGAATGTAAAGTAATGAAACCAGGTTTTCTATTTTTGAAACAACAATTGGAGTTATTCGTTGGACATTCACGCATGAGCCTCCCATGTATAAAAAGAGGAGCTGAGCAGCTCCTTTAGTCAGAGACTTACAGTAGACACCCTACTTACAGTAGAAGGAGCGCTACCGCAGGTCATTCGTTCCTGCTGCCAGCAGACTCTATAATAATGCAGCTACATTATAGATTTGTATTTATTGACTGTGAACAATATGCTG
>NW_015152759.1:7082-18420 GCF_000732505.1 Cyprinodon variegatus | reverse complement strand
GCAGGCCCACAAACGTACAGACAGGGTGTCTACTGTAAGTCTCTGACTAAAGGAGCTGCTCAGCTCCTCTTTTTATACTGTACTGTACATGGGAGGCTCATGCGTGAATGTCCAACGAATAACTCCAATTGTTGTTTCAAAAATAGAAAATCTGGTTTCATTACTTTACATTCTAACTTTCATTACTTTATAAAAAAGCGATAATAATAATAAAAAAAAAAAAAAACATTTAAGGCAACTCGGCCACAGCTGGGATTGAACCCGCAATCTGTTGAACCACAGACCACTCAGCTTAACCTCTACGCTATCAGCTCGCAACACATGATACCCGTCTGCTACTTGAGCTATCTAATCCTGACTCATGGGACGCCAAAATGGACTCAGACTGCCACCTAGTGGCTATAGTAGTCACATGTTTTTCACACAATATGTGAAACACGCGGCGCGTGGGTGAAGTGTCCATTCCCAACCAGCGCCCACTGTAGACGGGCGGAGAGGCAGCCCTAAGACAAGCTGTATTGTTGATGAGATCAGACTGCAAGGTTAGCCATGTTCCTCCAGTGGGGCCTCCAGCTTTGCCGGCCCATTAACCCCCATTAACAGCAACACCTGCACTGCAGAGGTGGATTGTGGTGCTGAAGTCTGGCCATGATTGATTTTATGATTGAACTGATTGCTGTGTTTTTTAAATAGTGGATAGATGTCAAGTTCAACTATTAATTAATTTGGCATCAGATTAAGAAGAATAACAACTTTAAGCTAATTATATTAATAAAACAAATATTTATGACTAATATTGAAAAAAGTGGTATTTGTATATTTAAATAAATGTAAATATGCAATTGTATTTTACGCGTAATTTAAAGTTAAAGAACTTAAAGGGGAGCCCCATTTTTTTTTTTTGGCCCTTGATTTTACATTATTACATCATGTTCTACTTACCCATATGAGTTTAGTGTCATTTGGAGCCGTTCTGAAGATATTCCGTTAGGTTATATCCAATTAACGTCCTCCTATGGGCAACGTCTTGAAGTATGACGTCATCCACGCGTTCCGGCTAACATTCATTCATCCTGTCCGCTGAACTGCTGCTAGTTTTCCTCACATGCCTGGAAGATGTCTAGTGCTGCTAGGACAGATGATCTAACTCTCCAAATGCAATTGAACGATTCAGATTAACTAGAATGAATAGAAGGGGTAGAGCTTAGCCGAATGTGGCTTCCTGTCACAACTCCAGTCCAGTTCCTGGATGACGTCACACACACTCCGCTTTGTTTTTAAAAATTTTAAATATAAAATATATCACCGCAGATGTCTGGGGGACAGTGATTGGCCATAAAGAATAAATGATGAACAGTTTAGTTTGTGCCTTCAAGTCGTTGCCCATAGGAAGACGTTACTGGATATAACCTAACGGAATATCTTCAGAATGGCTCCAAATGACACAAAACTCATATGGGTGAGTAGAACAGGATGTAATAACGTAAAATCAAGGGCCCGATTTAAAAAAAAAAACGGCGTTTCCCTTTAAGTCCCTCTCTGATGAAACGTCATCAAGTGGAATTTGTCTCTATCATAAATCCTCATCTAAAAATGATTTTATGACCTGATAAAAGAACTCTTGAAAATATTTAATCAGGGAAAAAATTAAAAAATTCTAGGTGAAGGTTTTAATATCAATAAAGATGAAAAAAGGACAGGAGGAATTTAAAGTTGATAACTGATCAGTTTAATCTAAACCAATTATGTCAGAATCCAACTAGAATCAGTAATCATTCAGAATCTGAAACTGATTTTCTTTTTCTAATAAACCTGAAAGATTTACAAAAACACATAATTTACTGACTGGTCTTTCTGACTACAATATAATTTTCTGTATAATAAAATAAACTAACCAAAGATTGGAAAATTATTCTTCTAATCAAAACGGAAAAACCAGAAAACAAAAGAAATCCCAAAACACCAACAACATAATATGGAAAAGGTCTTAAATGATCTGAACGGGCAAACCTTCTTGTTATGAGATGATTTAGAAAAATGTTCTGAGCTTTTCAATGATTGAATTTAAAAAACTGTTTCTGTCATTTGCTAAAACTATGAATCACAAAGGAAAAACATATAAAACTATTCCATGGCTTAACTCAGATTGTATGAAATTGATAAAAACAGCAGCTGAAAAAGTTTAAAAAACCCAGAACTATCTATGGACAGATTAAATTTCACTTTATATGGAACAGGCTAAAAATAGAAATGCTAAGAGTTAAAGCTTTTTTATTTCAGGTATGCTAAATGCAAATGGAGACTCAAAACAAATCTGTCAGAATATTAATACACCTCTGGTCAGACTAAAAAGGAAAGCATTGAGCATTGACATTAATCAGTTTGTTAAATACTCTGCTGAGTCAGCGGAACAGCTGAACTTATTCACCAGAGCAAAGTGGAATTAATGTTGAATGGAGACAGAGGAGGAGTCGAAGAAGAATCGTCCACTGGGAACTACTTCACCATGAAACTAAATGTCCACAGTGGACCTCTCACTGACCTCTGTGGTTGCTGCCTGAAAGTCAGAGCCCGGGCTCAAACCAACAGCCCCTCCGATTGCAGTGCAAACTCCTGCACCCGACACAACTGTCGCCCCAAGTTAAGCCTTGCTTTGTAGCCATTGGGGCTGTGCGTTTTTTTTTTTTTTTTTTTTTTTTATTATAATGTTTTGTTTTACTTCAAATGTGGGACATAAGTAAAAAAAATATAAACATATCGGGAGCTTCTCTATAGTGAATGTAGTCAGTGTGACATGGAAAAAATTGGATCAGAGATTAAGAAGCCAGAAACAGGTTGTGATTTTCACGGGTTTATAATGTTTAAACATGATTATATCAGTTAGTGACAGCTGACTGACCTTAGATCTTTTGGTCCAGGATCATAACTGAAGCCTTTAGGAGGTTGTTTGGAACGGCCAATATTTTTAGAAATGCCACTGGAGGCTGGAGACACTGCTCTGTTCTCCTCTCTGTTCCCCTGATCAGTCTTATTTTTTCCCACACTTGATCCCATCTGAAAAAAAAAA
This sequence comes from Cyprinodon variegatus, assembly GCF_000732505.1. NCBI lineage: Eukaryota > Metazoa > Chordata > Actinopteri > Cyprinodontiformes > Cyprinodontidae > Cyprinodon > Cyprinodon variegatus. The sequence goes on along the minus strand of NW_015152759.1, from coordinate 15,353 downwards.
CAGAGACACGAAGATAACATGTTAATCATCAGTCCCAGTTTTCCTAGATCTCTGATCTGTCCTGTACAGCAGTGTTGTGAGGATGGAGCTAGAATATCCATAACACGCAGGTATCAGATGGAAACTATCAAGGTCAACCAACACCTACATCTCAGACTCACTCTTGTATGCACTGCTGCTGATTCATCAAAAACTCAACAGCCATGCTGTAGAGGATTCAGCGGAGTCCATGAAAGGAAAAACTGACCGAATCTAAACCTCAGGAGTAACAGTAATAATACATTTTACAACAAAGCCTTTCTGGACACTCAAAGTCACTTTACAGAGAATAGAATGAAAATACAAAAATACAAATACAGGAAAATAAAAACAGTTATGGATAGGGACAAGAGCAGTGTATTTACAAATAAGCGAGCTGGAACAGATGGTGTTTTAGTCTGGCTTTGAATAAGGGGAGAGAGTCAATACTGGGAGGTCGGGAGGAAGTGAGTTCCAGAGCTGGGGAGCAGAGCGGCTGAAGGCTCATGGTGACAAGTTGAGCTGGGGGTACAGTGAGGTGGATGGAGGAGGAGGATCTAAGGGAGCGGGAGGAGGTGGCAATGTGAAGGAGGTCTGACAGATATGAAGGAGCAAGGTTATGGATGGCTTTGAAAGTATAGAGAAGGATTTAAAATTATATTCTGAATTGAACTGGGAGCCAATGGAGTTGGTGAAGGTCAGGGGAAATAGGAGAGGAAAAAGGAGGGGGTTCTTGTGATGACATGGGCAGCGGAGTTCTGAAGAAGTTGGAGTTTATGGAGGGATTTATGAAGGAGGCCGAAAAGAAGAAAATTACAATAATCAATATGGGAGGTGATGAGGCTGTGGATAAGGACAGAGGCAGTATGAGTGGTGAGGGAGGAACAGAGACGGTTAATGTTGCAAAGGTGGAAGTATGCAGACCTGGTCATTTTGTTTACGTGAGACTGAAAGGAGAGGGAGGAGTCGAGGATGACACCCAGACTCTTGACCTGAGGGGAGGGGGAGACCAAGGAGTTGTCAATGGGTAGTGAGAATCAGAATTAGAATCATAAATACTTTAATAATCCCAGAGGGAAATTACTTTTGAGAAACTTTTTATTTTGGATAGGGTGGATTTAGTGGCGACGAGGAGGAGTTCGGTTTTATTACTGTTTAATTTAAGGAAGTTTGAGGTGAACCAGTCTTTAATTTCAAGTAGGCAGTTAATAAGGGACAAGGGGGGAAGTGAGGAAGTGGGTTTACTGGATAAGGAAAGCTGGGTGTCATTCACGTAACAGTGAAAACGAATGTCGAATTTGTGAAAAATACTGCCAAGGGGAAGGAGGTAGGTGATGAAGAGGAGGGGGGGCCAAGAACTGAGCCTTGAGGAACACCAGAAGTGACAGGGTTGGGTCCAGAGACTAAGATTTCAGCAGAGAGCTTAGCAGCGGCAGAGCTTGGCTTCAGACTAGTGAGGTTCAGACCTTGAATTGTTCTCCAAGTTCTCTCCAGAGAACTGGCAGGGAGATGCAGGCTGAGGTTCTTCAGGTTTGGCTTCTCAGAGCAGGCAGGCAGGTTTCCAAACATGAGCTCCTCCAGAGCTCCAGACTCCGATCCGATTTTCCAATGAAGCAGAGAAGACAGAGGCTGGTTAGAATCAGGGTTACTCTCCAGAGTAGTCAGAGATTCTATGGTCAGACTTGGCTCAGGTTCTGCTAACCAAAACTGGTCAACACTCCAGTGCTGAAGGGAAGTCAAGCCGCTGCTTATATAGCTGGTCTCCTGATGAGATGAATCAGCCTCAGGTGTGCAGGTGGCTTCAGCTCAGGAGACCCATGGCGCTCTCTGCTGGAGAAAGGTGGCAGATCTCCAGATGCCAACAGTACCCCCCCCCCCAACGACCGCCTCCTGGCGGTCCAGAGGAAGTGGACGGAAGAGAGTTCTTATAATTGTCGATGAGGGATGGGTCCAAGATGAAAGACCCCGGAACCCAGGTGCGGTCCTCCGGACCGTAGCCCTCCAAGTCAACGAGGTACTGCCAACCGCGACCCCGGCGACGGGAGTCCACGATCCGGCGAACGGTGAAAGCCGGGTGACAGTCAATGTCCTGGGCGGGTGGAGGGGAGTCGGATGGAGGGCAAAGTGGACTGGTCAGAACGGGCTTGATCTGAGAGACGTGGAAGGTGGGATGGATACGGAGAGTAGGTGGCAGGTGCAGACGGACAGCAGATGGGTTGATGACTTGGGCGATCCTGTATGGTCCGATGAATCTAGGGGATAATTTCTTAAACATGGATTTATGCGGGATGGCACGTGTGGAGAGCCATACCTCCTGACCAGGAATGTATTCGGGTGCAGGACGTCTCCTTCTGTCCGAGAACTTTTTATTCTGGGCCGCGGTTCGGTTCAGAGCAGATATTGTCTCGTTCCACACCTTGTGGCAACGGCGGATGTGTTGGTGGACGGATTGAACGGCGAATTCCTTCTCATCTGCAGGGAAGAGTGGTGGTTGATAACCAACGGATACCTGAAACGGAGACAGGCTGGTAGCAGCAGATTTTTGTGTGTTGTGGGCATGCTCTACCCATGACAAAAACTGACTCCAGTCAGTCGGGTTAGTGGATGTCAGGCAACGAAGAGTGGATTCTAGCTCCTGATTCATCCTCTCCGTTTGGCCATTTGACTGTGGATTATATCCGGAAGTGAGAGAGACTTTTGAATTTAGAGCAGTACAGAAACCTTTCCAAACCTGGGAGATGAACTGGGGATCTCGATCAGACAGAATCTCTTGTGGAATCCCATGAAGACAGAACACATGCTTGACCAATAGCTGAGTGGTCTGGAAAGCAGTAGGCAGTTTCCTGAGGGGAACCAGATGACAGGCTTTAGAGAAACGATCAATTATGGTGAGGATGGTTGACATACCCTTGGAAACTGGGAGACCGGTAACGAAATCCACTGCTATGTGGGACCATGGACGAGACGGAACAGGCAGAGGATGTAGCAGTCCAGAAGGTGGTTGATGGGTCGGCTTATTCCTGGCACAGATGGGACAGGCCAGTACGTACTCCTTCATGTCCCTGTGAAGAGACGGCCACCAAAATCGCTGTGTGATGAGAGCGATGGTTCTACTTATTCCTGGATGGGCTGAGAACTTAGCTGCATGCATCCACTGGATGAGACGGGATCTGACAGAAGTAGGTAAAAAAGTTTTATTTGGAGGTCCATTGCCTGGGTCAGGTTCAGAAGCCAAGGCAAGATTGATGAGATCAGTGATTTCCCAGGAAACGGCTCTAACCGTGCAAGTGGCAGGGAGAACAGGCTCGGGTGTTTCAGGCTTATCGGATGAATACAGGCGAGAAAGAGAGTCGGGCTTAATGTTCTTGGAACCGGGTCTGTAAGATATGATCAGATTAAATCTCGAGAAAAACAGAGACCAACGGGAATGACGTGGGTTAGATCTCTTTACAGACTGGATATATACAGGTTCTTATGATCCGTCCAAACAAGACAGGGTGTTCAGCGCCCTCAAGCCAATGTCTCCACTCCTCCAGGGCTAGCTTGATAGCTAGTAATTCTCTTTCACCAACATCATAATTCTGCTCTGCTGGAGAAAGTCTGCGTGAGAAAAAGGCACAAGGGTGAGTCTTTTGGTCTGAGTCAGATTGTTGAGACAACACAGCTCCCACTCCGGAATCAGATGCATCCACCTCTAATATGAATTGCTTAGAGGGGTCAGGTTGAATCAGTATGGGTCTGGAAAAGAGAGCCTTTAGTTTGTTGAATGCTGCATCGGCTTCTGCAGACCAGTGGAACGTCTTCTTAACGGAAGTCAGAGCTGTGAGAGGTTGAGCTGTTTGACTGTAGTTCCTGATAAATCGTCTATAGAAGTTAGCAAACCCCAGGAATCTTTGAAGCTGCTTGTGGTTCTTGGGAGTAGGCCAGTCCAAAACTGCTTTTATTTTGTCTTCAGATGGCTTCACCTGCCCGCCCTTGAGCACAAACCCTAGAAAAGTGACAGAAGGTTGGTGAAATTCACATTTCTCAGCTTTTACGAAAAGTTTATTTTCAAGCAGTCTTTGAAGGACCAGATGAACGTGCTTCTTTTGATCAGAAGGTTCTTGGAGTAGATCAGGATATCATCGATGTACACAAAAACAAAAACGTTGAGGAAATCTCTGAGAACATCATTTACAAGAGCTTGGAAACAGGCAGGAGCGTTAGTAAGACCAAAAGGCATAACCAAATATTCAAATTGGCCAATGGGGGTCTTAAATGCTGTCTTCCATTCATCTCCCTCTCTTATTCTAAGAAGATGATAGGCGTTTCTTAAGTCGAGTTTGGTAAACACTGTAGCCCCTTGAACAGGTTCAAAAGCTGATGCTAGCAATGGTAAGGGATACTTATTTTTGGTGGTTATTTGATTCAGCCCTCTGTAGTCTATACAGGGTCGGAAAGAACCATCCTTCTTACCCACGAAGAAAAAGCCAGCACCGAGAGGGGATGAAGAAGGTCGGATGATCCCAGAAGCAAGTGACTCATTGATGTATTTTTCCATCGTCTCTCTCTCAGGTTTGGAGATATTAAAAAGTCTACTGCTGTGAAGGGAAGCTCCTGGTAACAGATCAATGGTGCAGTCATATGGTCTGTGAGGTGGAAGAGACATCGCACTGACCTTGCTGAAGACTGGTGCCAAGTCGTGATATTCGGAAGGAACGGAAGAAAGATCAGGAGGGTCCAACTCCCCCCTACCTCTAGGAGACTGAATAGCAGGAGCTGCAGAACGGAGACAGGAGACGTGACAGGAAGCGGACCAAGACTCAATGTGACGTTCAGCTCAGTTGATGTGAGGGTTATGAAGCTCCAACCACTCGTATCCCAGCACAAGGGATGAACATGCAGAGGGGAAAAACAAAAAAGGTTAGAGTCTCTCGGTGGTTTCCAGAGATCAGGAGTTCTAGAGGCTGTGTCTGATGAGTAACTTGATTCAGCCTCTTCCCATCAATGGCTGAAACTCTGAGAGGCTTCTTCAGAGGAATGGTCTCAATTTTCAGCTGTTGAACCAGATTAGAGTCAATAAGGTTTCTCTCACAACCAGAGTCTATGAAGGCTGATAGAGTGAGAGTCTGATCAGAAAAGAACAGAGTTGCAGGTAACAGAAGATGAGGAGATTTTTCAGATCATAGATGGTCCGTCAGACTCCTCACATCCTCTGACGGACCCCGGCTTTTGATTTAGCTGGGCAGGTGGAAATAAAATGGCCTGGCTCACCACAATACAGACACAGGTTTCCCCTGAATCTTCGTTTTCTTTCTTCATTGGAAAGCCTTGTATGCCCAATCTGCATGGGTTCAACCTCAGCTCTTTCTGTAGACGAGGAGACAAAGTGAGTTGCGTGAACAGGAGCGGATGCAGATTGATTCTTAATCCTTGGTCTGGTACTGGGCTTTAGAGATTTAGAAAAAACAGAAGTGCTGTTACATGCGGGTGTAGCAACAGAAAAATTATGGCTTCTTTGCCTTGACCTGGTTCTAGTTCGAAGTCTATTATCCAACTGGATGGTTAACCTGATTAAATCCTCCAAACTAGCTGGTTCGTTGAATGTGGCAAGTTCGTCCTTGATGTCTTCATTTAAAGCCTTAAAATAGGCACTCTTAAGTGCACACTCATTCCAACCAGAAGCTGCGGCTTTAACCCGGAAGTCAATAGAAAAGTCTGCCACAGTCTGATTTCCTTGTCTTAAACTGAGCAAAGCTCGGGAGTCAATGGATTTATCTGAGTCTTGATTAAAAACCTGAGAAAATTCTGTTATGAATTCTGCAAAGGTGCACAGAAAACTGGATTATGAGGAAAACCTTGCCTCTGCACATTCAAGAGCTCGACCAGTAAGTTGAGAAAGGATGAAGGCTATCCTTCTTTTATCGTTAGAAAAACTAGCGGGTGAATGTTCAAAAATGTATCTGCACTGGAACAAAAATCCTTTACATTTGCTTGGATTACCTGAGAATTTTTCCGGAAGAGACGGACGGAATTCCGGAAGTGACGTGACAGGCTCTGACCTTTGAGGAGGACGTGGCTCCGGAACCGGAAGTTGAGCAGGCGCTGCGTTAGCATTTCTCACATAGCCTGCTAATTCCTGAAAAGTTTGATTCTGATGTTCCAAGCGTGTGTTAAACTCACGGAGGGTTAGTTCGTGTTCTTGGATCTGAGCAGCTTGCTCCTCAATCAACCTCCGGAGGTGATCTGCTGGGTTTTGTTTGTGGCCGGAGTGTTCTGTCATGATGGGTCTCACTGACTAAACCCACATGCAGACACACCACAGGAGAAAAGTTTCAACAGTTTATTGAAAAATAAACACAAGAGTTATTTGTTGCACTGATTCTGGTACAGGTCCGGGACTGAGTTCACAGAGTTCTCTGCAGAGAGGGACAGTTTGGTTAGCCTGCTGTTGTTTATCTGTTGTTTCAGAGCCTTAGCGATGAGAGAAAGAACCGAGTAGCAAAATCACAGAAAGCTGTATGAGAAGTAAATACAGCCAGTGCAATAAAGGTCAATGGGAACAACTAACGGTGTAATTTTTCAATTTTTCCTTCCTGTATGTCTTGAAAATTAAAATGAGCGAAAATAAATGTTTCCTCTTTCTGTTCTCAAAAGCGCTGACTGTTTAGATCAAGGGAAACTAATTATTTACAGTCCAACTCCTTTCCAGAGGAGTTAGAAATGTCTTTAAAGTTTAAGATGTCCTGCAGGAACAAAGCAAAATAACAGAAATGCTACGGGGCAGAGTGAAATCTGGAGTCTGAATTCAGTTTATATATTGCCTGGATATATGTGATATTTTAGGCATCGGGGTGAACAAATGCAGAACCTGCTGTACCAAAGCATTAAAAAAAGCAGCAGAGCCTCCAGGCTGACTGCTGCCAAACAATCAATTAATGAAATAGAGAGATTCTACGGTAGATACCTGATAGAAAAAAAGATCTGGTTATGATTTTCTCTTTTAATAGCTACACAGAATCTACTGTTTAACTTTTTCTTAACAGGGTGACCCCACTCTGTTCTAAGAGAAAAGAAGATAAAAATAGTGATATCATATCCTGGAATTCAGACATGATTTAAGCGATCAGCAGACTCTGAAACATTAACTGTCACCAGTTTATCTAGATCAGCTGTTCAACATGCAGATCAGACACAGCCAACAGGTCAAATACCGCAGGTGGGATCATATGAAGTGTTCGTATCAATAGCTCGACAGTTAAAGGGAAGTCGGCCACAGGTTCGTATCCACAGATATCTTTGTGCCCTCGTTTTATTTTAACATATGTTCCACACATGGGCAAGATAATATAATGTCCTAGCTCTGAAATGACAAACAGTACCTCGCAATCAGCGTTTTGTGCTGAGTTGCTAATTTGTTCATCTAATTGTACCAGCGAAGCAAACTCCTTAGACTAACAGTAAAAAGTAGACAAAATAATAGTCTATTGCCAGTAATTAAAAAAATTTGAAACATTTAAAGTTGTTTTGCATGTGTGAGAATAATTTTATCTGTGTAGTGTTAGCATGCATAAAGCTGTGTGCTATTTGCATGTGTTTTTATAGCCGTCATTTCTGAAGTTCTGTGATTTGTAGATTTGCTTTTGGGGAGGTTGTGGTTGATCTACGAGCAGCACTCGACCTGCTGAACTTTGGTAAACAGCTTCAATAGCTTTAACTTTGACCGAACCCTGAGATTTAGAGGACAAATTTACTGAGACTGCAAGTCTGAGTTCCTTATGTGTTCCCCCCCATGTAGTCTCAGATGGGACCACTGATTTCTAATAAATAGCAAGGAGAACGCTGGGTGGAGGTGGAGATTGTAAACTCTGCAGTCTCTTCCTACTCTCCTCGCGAGTAAACTAAATTAATTGTCTCTGTGCGCTCTTTCCCTGCATGTATGTATGATGTTTTAGGTGCTTAGACCTGACATTATATTGGTCCTGCGAGCCGGATACCAACATGTCTGATGATACCTGAGGACGTTGGTGAAATCCAGGAAGACTGTGGCCGCAGCAGGACTGATGGGTTCTAACAGACCCTTTCACGGGACTGGGTTTCATCCCGTCCCCTGGGATTCTGAAGGTTGACGGTGATCCGAGGGAGAAAGAGACACAGAGAGGGCGGCGGAGTCCTGTCAAGTCCGGAGTGAGCCTGAGTGTAAAAAAGCCCTGAGGTATTCTAGACTCTACTAGTAAAATAGAGCGATAACCGCCTAACTGGGCAACAGACCCT
>NW_015152759.1:3652-5333 GCF_000732505.1 Cyprinodon variegatus | reverse complement strand
CCTAAAACCTTAAAGATAAGGAGTAAGGATTCCTAGTCTTCTGCTGAATTTAATGATTACTTCTACGAAACTGAAGAATATGATCTGTTGAGTAAAATGAGCACCAGGAGATTATTTGCAAGGAAGAAATAGTTTATTCCGTTCTGCAGAGGGGAGAATGACACAGAACAGCTAGAAACAGCTCCAATGTGATTCTGAAACATTCAGAAACACCCCTACATTTAAAAAGAATCCACGACATACACACTCATGAACATTGAATTTCCCCAGGAGAAGCACTTCATGAAAAGACATAAATATACATTCAGATAAACATTTCAGACAGCTGTTTTCCGTTCACAATAGAGACAGGACGTGAGAATCGTAAACACAATAAGGACCTGTATATCTATGTTTCCCTCCTATCTAATCTAGGGAGGAAACTCCTTTTCAAACCTCCTTCCTTTCCCTACATCTCAGCATAAAGAATGGAACAATAGCTTTTCACTAATCGCTTCTATTCAGAGACAAAGAAACGGCACACTAACATTTTATCAGGCCAAGGAAGAAACATGAATCCATAGATCTATATTGATATCAAACTATATTGATAAAGACATGATGTAACAGCTGCAACTAAGCAGGAAAACAGAGAATAGAATGTGTCCTCCTGGAGCCCAGTTAGGTTATAGAAAAACCCTGATAGAGACATGGATGAAGACAGGAGGCTGGAAAACACTGCAGATGATGGATCAGATTCTGGGAAGCAGGACATTCTCCATCTATTCCCCCTTTAGGAGGTTTTTCATTTACATGTTGATTATGTTTCTAGTTCTATTTTCATTTTAATGCTGTTTGAAGCTTTAATGCTGTAAATATCAGAGCTCTAAAAATATTCAGCTGCTCATCAAGGACTGAGGTTCAGTTCAGTTTATATCATCCTGTCTGAAATTATCATTTAGAAAAAAAACTAGACCAAGTCAGTTTATTTCATTGCTTCTCTACCAACACAGTGAGAAAAAGAGGAAAATTAACTTATCTGTTGCTAGAAATGTAAGAGTTTTTAAAACTCTTTTATATAATTTAAAGAAGACCTTTCCTTTCACAAGTACATTGTAGAGCCTGAACTTTTTTTTATATTTTTTCTTTAATAAATTAGTTCAATCAGTAGTTTTAACAGCTCTGATTGCTGATAAAGCTCTGCACTGGAGGCAGCATGATGCTGCAGCTTCCCTCTCATCAGAGACGTTCCTGGAGCTGGTTGGACGTCCTGAAGCTTCTTTTCTGCAGCTGAGCTTCTCAGCTTAAAGTTCAGTCTGACTTAGTTTTCATCAATCAGAGGTTGATGATGTTTAAACAAGATTATAGCAGCTAGTAACAGATGACTCACCTTGGATCTGCTGCTCCAGGATCATTACTGAACCCTATAGGAAGATATTTGGACCGGTCACTCTAATGGAGACTCTGCTCTGTTCTCCTCTGTGTTCATAACTATAACTGATGTTCTCTGCAGACTTGAAGTCAATCTGAGAGGAAAACAGAGACACTCAGTTAACATGTGGTTCAGTCCCAGTGTTCCCAGTTAGCTGCTCTCTGATCTGTCCTGTAGAGCAGGAAGCTGATTCTATTCTCAGTAAATCTGGCTGTTTATCTTCAATCTTCTGTAGAGATGAGATAATCAGGAGACACTGTGGATGCAGAG
>NW_015152759.1:0-2706 GCF_000732505.1 Cyprinodon variegatus | reverse complement strand
CGTTCGAAACACGCCCCATAATCACAGCTCTATGGAGCAGTATCAGACTCATATTCTGACTAGAATTGAGTCGGACTACGTCAGGCTAAAAACAATCACTACCAACACATAGAAAACAGCAGCAGATCTAATGCAGTCCAGGAACACAGCTTCTGAACATGGATGACGACTTCAGGAAGCAAAGGAGCTAAGAGGCTGTGCAGATGTTGCTGCTTTCCTTCCCAGCAGGTTAGTTAAATGCTGCATTGTCAGACCTGGAAACCAGCTGGAAACCAGTACAGCTGAAGGTTGGAACGAGAGCGGGCCAGTGGGAGAGAACAACTAACTGGGCTGAAGGAGTTAAACATGTGGCTGTCTGCTTTAAGGTGGGAATCTAATAAAAATCTGAATCAATCTTTAGGTAAAATCCTGCCTGAAAATGTAAATCTTTAAATAAATGGTTTGTCTTTCTGTGCTGAAGCACAAATGAAAGAGCTTTAGAAATGTGCAGTTTAAGCCCAACCTTCATGACTGCTACCTTCTGAGTTCTAGAGGAGGATGAAGGACCTAAAAGTTGTTCTCAATCAGAGAAGCGTCACTCAGACATAGTTTCACCCAAATCACAGTAAAAAGCAATAATCTAAGAAATGATTAAAGAGGAAAAAAGTGTATGGTAAATTTATTATGCTGATACACATACATTTATTTTACCTGAAGTAGCAACTAACCACATGAAAATAACATCCATCTATAGGGGAGTATATGAGTGGGATATATTTCCCACATTTGTTTCAATTAAAAGCCATTTATTTTTAGAAAGGAAGAAGTTCATTCTTCAGAAAGCCCAGAGATTGTATTCAGTTGATGGGTTTTGAGCTGAAATATGATCTGCTGATCCAGAAAAGTTGTCAGTAGATCACTATCCAATAAATGTGGTTTATTTTGTTCCTCTATGATGTAAATGTTTTTCTTTATGGTTGAATTAATATGGATGAATTACTGAGAGTATGGATTAATGACCATCTTGGTTTTTTGATAATTGGAATTTTCATAAAGGGAATTGTGAATTAAAATGACCATCTTGGTCAGGTGTCATTTCATTTTTTTTTTTTTATTTTACATTATTTTATTATTTTTATTGCTGTGGATAATGGAGCTCCTAATGAATGAAATAAATAGAACCAGTGCTGACGGAAAAGATATGTCTTAACAAGAAATTGAGATTCAGTGCTTCTGTTTTTAACCAACAGTTTATTATATTCCTACCATTGGAGGACAGATAAAGTGTTGCTTATATTCCTCCCTGTTCTGGTCACACAGGACTTTACTAACTACTTCAAGCCTGAGAAAAGATGTGAAAGTTTTTCAAAGACAGCTATTCAAAAACAAGTTACATATAGTGGAAGAAAACAGAAATATTATTAAATAAACTGGAGTCTAATGGAGTCTGGCCTTTCTTCCGAATGTGAGAAGGCTGAGTGAAAACTTTTAGAAGTACTTTATTGAAAATCAGCATTCATAGGAAAATATTATGAAAACAAATAGATAATTAATATTTATTTTTTGAACCACATCACTTATAAATTAGAAGCAAGGAAGCTCTGATCATTCTTGGTCAAGCCTGGCTTTATGTTTAATCCTGGATTTCTAAATCAAACCTCTGTGAAGCAGCCCACAACTCTCTAAGACATTTAAGCCTGATTTATTTTTGGATTTTGAAAATGTTTTCTAAAATAATTTCATTACAGAGCTTTTTTTGTTTTGCAGATAGAAGTGGCTTAATTCTCTGTCTGTATAATAAAGGCTACATTCTGTGTTTTCTTACATATATAACAGCTGCAGAGACATAATTAACAATAACATGAGGTTAATGCTCCAGTATTAAACTACTGTCAGAGTGAGGCCAACACGGCCTGGTATCTGTTGGCCTTTATAACAGTCTGTTAAGTCAGTCTAATGGGTGAATTAGTTTCCTGTGCAGCTTTGTTCTAACTGGTGGGTCTAATGAAGGGGTCTGCTCCTTGCTCTGCCATCGCACACAGAGAAAAGCTTAAAACATGACAGAAACAGTTTTATAGAAAGTGTTAGTACTCACCCAACCTAGCTTCAAGATGTCTGCACTACAAAATGGAGTCTATAGGAGCTCTCAGGGTGTGGTGTGATCTGAGCACGCCTTGGTCAAAGTTTAAATATGCTGAACTTTGACTGCAGAGCAGAACTGTTATCATGCAGGTTGACTTTGATTGAAGGAGTCTTGTTATTTAACATTATAACTTTTATAGACACCAAATTGGAGCAGCATATACTCCTTATAAATAAAAAATACAAAGATGTGTTGGGAGCGCTGAGTGCTGCTAAGCTTCCTGTTAAGGAATAAATATTGGAGGATTTATTTAAAAGTTAATCTTTTGAAGAGATTTACAACCATTTTATTTTTACGTATCTCTGAACTCAATAAAGTATATTAATAATCAACAGAGTTCCAGTTTAATGCCAGATGGGGTGTTTGTATGTGTCTAACCTTCTTTATAACCTCAAACCTACTTTTATCAAGTCTACTAACCTCTAAACTTCTATCATCTAAAAGGGAATCATTGTTTCATGGTGCAAATATCAGGCTGCTGAGATTTGGGTTCATAATCTGTCAAATTGTAGAAAATGTTATTATCCTGTTATCAGCTCCATGCTGAGGCAAAGGGGGGCTAAGCCCCCTCAAATCAAACCTGC
>NW_015152758.1:38400-39051 GCF_000732505.1 Cyprinodon variegatus | reverse complement strand
GTCAGAGAAACAGGACTACACTGGAAAACAGGCCAAGCTCCAACATCTAGAAACAAAGGTGTTGATGGCAGCAGCACAGCTGATATTCTCTCTAATAATAAACTGCTTATCTATCATCATCAGACATGCTCAGAGCAGTTGTTTCTCTCTTTAGATTACGCATCATATACCATAATGTAATGAAAAAAAATAAAACTCAAAAAGACTAGATTTATATTTAAATCCAAAGCTGAAAAGTTGGCTCCTGGAAGTAGCCTAGGATCTTATTTCACACAGATGACTGATAAAACAAATTATTTTAATGCATTTAATTTTTGAGGAAATACATTATTATAGTTTATAGTTTAGTACTATTTTTAGAAAGGGAAAAATGTAATTTAGGTCGTCTTTACAAAGTGAGTTTGTAAAGAAATCTGTGGAGTTTGTTTCTTGGAGGTTTTTTAACCTTCAACTTTGGTTCTGCAAACATCTACAGGAAGGGAGGGATTTACCATTAGGCAATACTAGGAGGGTGCCTAGGGCCCCAAGCTCCTGGGGGCCCCATAAAACTCTGTTTCCATGTATGGTTAATACAACTATTCCTTATTTATGCACATTAGTTATGTTTTTGATCAAATCCATTTGCTGCACATGTTCAGAAAGGTCCAAACA
>NW_015152758.1:33335-35785 GCF_000732505.1 Cyprinodon variegatus | reverse complement strand
ACAGGATTTGTTCTCTGAGGCACCACAGAGGATACAGGCTGAAATGGATCCAGGAGAAACGACCTCTTTCAAGGTGATGGAAAGTGCACTTAGTGGGCGGGGCCAGCTCAGGCCCCGCCTCCGAAATAATACCAGCAACAACATGAAAGCTGTTCAGGTTATTGAAACAGCAGAGCGTAGAACAGGGCCCCCAGACTCTCCATCACATGCCGTCAGCCATGCGGCGCCTGCTAACTGGCTGCCATAGGTCGCCATCTGCTGGACGACGCGGGAAACTGCAACGCTCTGAATTTAGGGACAGCAAATGAAAACATGCCGACTTCAGCAAACAGGAGGACATGTCAGTGAAATGGCTCCTACTGGCCCCGCTGAAGGAGAAGGAGACGCCGTCTGAATCCGAACGGCTTCCAATCAACTTTTACAGCATTTTAGAAAAATGAGGAAATGTCAGCGGCTGGATGTCAGCGAGGAAGCTCTGGACTCATGATGGGATTAATTAACTAACAAAGAAACACTTACAGGTCCTAATCCTGAAGAAAAAGATCAAACCTACTTCTTATCAGACTAAGGAAACATTCAGACACTACAGATGAAAACAGATAAAATGTAGAAAGTAGAAAAAGGTTTTTAACGATATGTTACATGTAATAAAGGAAAGGATGATCGCAACGTGAGGCTGGAGGTCTGTTGCTATGGAGAGAAACGATGGAGGAGAGAAACGATGTTCAGCTCCGGGTCTTCACACCTCAGGGACAGAGTGATCCATGGCGGAGCGCAGCAGACCGCTGGACATCCTGGGGGGAGAGGAAAGCAGTCAGCCATGGGGGGGAGGGCTCTGCAGAACCAGGGGGAAGGCCCCCCCATCGGTTCCAACATAGCTTTCAGGAAATATGTGGAAATCACTTTTCTTTTCAAAATTTTCAGGTTCTTAAAAAATATGCGATAGAGATGAAACATGAAAACTTCTTAACATAAACAGCCGATTCATGTAAACTGTGAATCCGGCTTGTTTACAGTTAATAAATTAGAAGAACAGGTTTCATGTCTAATGCTACGTTCACACCAGAAGCTCTCTGAGCAGCAGAAGCAGCAGCTTTACATCCAACATCTGCGCTGGATGCGCATCACGGTGCAGAAAAAAAACTCCTGCAGCGTCCAGAGCAGCTGAAGCGGCGCCTCATCAGCTTCTGAGGCGTGACGAGCTTCACAAGCAGCAGCTGCTGGAGTTGGAAANGGAATATTTTCCAGGTGGATCCACTATTTTAAATGTCACCATGTCTGATTTATAGATGATGACGCAAAGAAAAAATGAAAAGAAATTAGCAAATTTTCCAATATAAACATCTTGAAAGCTCATTTGAAACTCTGAATGAATCCTCAGCAGAGGCGTGCACAGACATTTTTGGGGGTGGGTGCTCAGGAGGAGGGGGGAGGGCACTTTTTAGCACACGTGGAACACTTAATTATAAAAAAGCGACCGTTCCTGCTATCTGAAGACGCTTACTGAACTGCTATGATGCTGCGCATCTGGCATGCTCTGCGGGCGACCGCGCCAGTTCACGTGACAAAGGAAGAGAGAGATAGGCTGGTCGTGTGTGCAAGGAGGTGGGTCATTTAGGGGCATTGTTTCAGTCGTTTTTAATGGCTCAGTTTTTCAAAAGATCATTTCAAAACCGACCTCAGTAAAATCTTAATAATATTAATAATAATAATAATAAAAAGAAAAAAAAAAAAACGAGTTTCAAAAGGGCATTTTCGTTGATAAAGGGCAAAGTTCCTAGTGCTTTAGCACCACCTAGTGTCTATGTATGCGCGGCCCTGATACTCAGACTTTATAGATCCACATCTAGACTAGAACTAAAGCTAATCTGGACTGAATCAGTTGAAACATGTTTGTTCCACAGAGGTTTTGATGAGCAGAGAGTTAGGAGGAAATGGGATTTTAGCACAATGCTAATACTGCAAAAATGCATTTTTATGCACATAAAAGTGAATCTGAACAGAGAAATATGCTGATTTCCATTATTGGAGACCTTCTGCCTTTGCTCCTAAGATTTAGTCGTCGTTTCATTGAAAATTATCAATAAAATCACCAAACTGGATAGAAAATAAGAATAACAGAGCAGCTAATGTAACGCATGCCGGTTACATCACCTGAAATGATCGGACAATGACCTCTGACCCCTCCTTAGAAAGGTCTGAGCCTCTAGTTTCCATTGATGGCGGCCATTAGGGGGCGGGGCTAAAGATGAATACCTGCTGTTGCAGAGTTACACATGTCAGGTGGGATTTTAAATCTCATTTTATTTGTTTACGCAGCTATAAAACTAAAAGTATTTGTGGAAGAAATATTTAAAAAAAATAGAAAAGAAATTTTAAAGCCTCATTTGAAATGCTTGTGGATGAAACACCATGTGACCATGTTTGGGCCGTTCCTATAAATAGATAAA
>NW_015152758.1:28310-31197 GCF_000732505.1 Cyprinodon variegatus | reverse complement strand
TATTCCTGATGTCATGGCCTCAGATAATGGACTTGTATCTGTGCTCGTCCTGTTAGATCTCAGTGCTGCATTTGATCCAGTTGATCATAATATTCTTTTAGAAAGACTTGAATATTTTGTTGGAATTAAAGGAACAGCTCTAGACTGGTTTAAATCTGATCTATCTGATCGAATTCAGTTTGTTCATGTTAATGATAGATCTTCCTCATGCTCAAAGGTTACCTGTGGAGTACAAATGTAATAAATTCCCTCTTTATATTTAAAAATACACTGGTTGTGGAGCAGGACACCGTGTGGACCTTTGTTGTTGTTCAGAATGTGAGTTAATGCTTCCTGGTTCCTCCACAGACTCTACCAGCAGAGCTCAGAGGTTCCCAGTGGTCCATCTGACCATGAACATCAAACCGAGCTGGACTCCATATTTATGGTCTGTGCTTCTATTACTATTACTAAGATCCAGAAGGTTCTGAGTCTGGAGGAAAGCTTAGAGTGTCAGTGGGAGGATGAGGGTGAGGATGAAGAGCAGAGGAAGAGCAGCAGAGAAGCTTTGGTGAAAATCACCATGAACTTCCTGAGGAGGATGAAGCAGGAGGGAATGGCTGACCGCCTGCAGAGCAGTAAGTCAGATAGACAATCATGACAGGCTTCACAGCTCTAATGACCAGTCCTGCTCTGACCTCAACAAAGTTTTCATCCTTAAACTGAAAGCAGAAGAGCTTTGGAGATCTTAATGAAACCAGCGACAGTTTCAGCAAACAGACGATGAGTCTGAAGGAGTCTGGGCTCCTTGTACCCAGACTGTGCGTACCCTCGCAGGTGTGCAAAAGCCTGAGCTACAACCTTTATGTTGAAGATCTCATTTAATAAATAAAAACGAAATTAGTCTCTGATAAATCAATATTTTATTACCAATTGTTATGGGAATAAATGATTAAACTATACCAGAGGTCACGGATTAGCGGATCGCAGTCTGGATCCGGACCCACCTGCCGGCTAATCCGGACCCAACCTGATTTAAAACATTTATACATTATTGCATGTTGTCCGACGACATCATAGTGGAGGGTTTTAACATCCATGATGACAATGAAGTTAATAGCTGAAGTGTAACATTTAATGCTATCTTAGACATTGGCTATGTTCAAAATGTGAATAGTCCCACACATTCTCATCTTCAAACATTGGACCTTGTGCTGAGATACAGCATAGAACAGAGGTCACAGATTAGCGGACTTCAGGCCAGATCCTAACTTCACTTGCGCCGCTTCTCCTGTAATAGTTTCAAACAAGGGTAGACATGGCTGGGTTCCATAAAGCAGAGCCGTGTGGAACACACAGCTGAGACTGGATCAATGCGCGCAGCTCCAAGCTGACTAATAACAATGGCTTGATTTTTCTTTTCTTTTTTTGTTCTTTAAGTTTAGAAACTGATTTTGTTTTATTACAAACACACATATATTTATTATCATTAGATTTTTATTTTTTTGTCTTCTAATCTACCCATCATCACCTTTGTCACTTTAAGACAATTAGCATTTTCTGGGTGGAATTGATGATTTATTGTGTTCTAATAGGGACTGGAGCTGGAAACTGTCAACGCAAACTCAAGTTTGAGGGAATCGCTAAAGCAGGAAACCCATCTCTTCTGAACCAGATCTACACAGAGCTNATGATCTGGTTGAACTGTAAAGTGCCTTGAGATGACATGTGTTGTGAATTTGGCGCTATATAAATAAACTGAATTAAATTGAATTCAATTAAGAAATCAGTGGTAAACTTAGATTGGATAAGAACGTCAATATTAAAGTCCCTACTTATTAAAAATCCTTTTCGAGACATTTTTCATATACCTGTTTTGTACTGATTAGGGACTACAGCATATATTCAATCTAAGACTGGAGTACTGTTTTCTTAGCCTCACATCTAGTCAACATGTCAGATGTTAGTAAATGAAGCTGCTAAAAAAATCAGGACAAACAGGTCAGGCAAGGTTTCCCTAAAAAAAAAGTTGTTTCCTGCTTCAGTACCAGTTACAGACAATCCGTCTGAAAACAACATTGCCTGTTTTTTTAATCTACTCCCAGTTTGTGTTTATTTGTGAATAAAAAAAAACAATTAGCATAAAGTGATACAATTATCATAATAGTTTAAAAAGCTGAAGCAATAATATTTTATCTGTAAAATGTCTCAGACAGAAATATTAAGATATATTATAAAAAAAAATTTATGAAAAAATAAAAATGTGCAGTTACTTTTTAAAGCTGGGTTCTCCAGCCGTGATACAATCCTACAGGTATTAAATGCTTCACCTCTTCAGCAAGCCATCAAGATTGGCAAAGGTCTGCCACAAGCTATTCCTCTGATCTGTTGGACCAGGAATGCATATAAAACCTGCAGGACAGTAGATTTTGAGGACCAGGTTTGAAGACCACTTTTTTAAAGGGATAACACTTGCCATTTTTAGACTAAAGGCCTTCAATACCTTAGTTATATTTGTAGTGAATTTTGTTTTATTAGTTGTGGGGGGTCAGGGCATTGAAGTCTTTCACTGCGGGACTAAAATCAATCAGGAATAATAACCTATATGTATAACCTTAATGTTAATCTTATTCTTTCAATTTATATTAATTTAATCTGAATAATCCGTTCTCATAATTTATTCGTGTTTCTCTTGGCAGCGCTGCTTCTATTACATTCATCTGGTTGCTACATTATTTGTCCAATAGGACTTCAGCCTCTTTGTGTTGCTATTTCAGTCAAATCTGTCTAGAGCTTTCAGAATCAGCAGAGCTGATGATGTTACCTTAACAATATTAGTGCGGCTGGCCAGCCAGGGTTTTGTTTTTTCTTCTGAGAAAAAAAAATACAATAAAATACAATATTAGTG
>NW_015152758.1:24838-26073 GCF_000732505.1 Cyprinodon variegatus | reverse complement strand
AATGTTTGTTCTCACACTGTATGACCCAACACTCTGATGCGATCTACCTGCTCACACTATAAAACCACATCGGAGAGATGGCGCTGATGGGATTCGTCAATCTGGAAGAAGTTTATATATAAGTTTGTTATATATATATATATATATATATATATAATGACATGCATTTTCTATGCATTCGATTTGAATAGAAAATATTATATATGTTATTTCAATACAATGGATAAATAAAAGCATTTTTTAAATCATTCGGTCATTTTCTTACTAAGGTTGAGCTTAGGCCAAAAAACAGAGGTTGATGACCAGTCTGGGGTTAAGGGTCTTGCTCAGGGACCCAGAGTGGCAGGCTGTGGGGCTCAAACTCAGAACCTCTGGGACCCTAGCTCTATGCCCTAAGCACTGGTCCACCACTCCCCTGATCCTAAGATCAACCTGGCATTACTTTAAAGACATCACCAGTCAGCTGGACATAACCTAAAGCTTCTTTCTTAACAGCTTTAGATGAAGACAAAATACCTGGCACAACTGTAAGTGAATGAAAACAAAGATGACAGACATGGAAAGAGACAAACATAGTGTGGAGAAAACCATGCTCTATTCTATGTTTCATCATATCTAATTCGAGGGAAAACAGTGAATATTAAAATAAGACTAGATTGCTTTTTCTTAGCCTGACATCTAGTCAACATGTCAGGTGTGTGTAACTGAAGCTGCTGAAGAATCAGGACAAACAGGTCAATCAGGATTTCTCCCTGAGAGAAAAAAAAAAGTTTTGTTTCCTGCTTCTCTTGTAAGTTGAGACAATCTTTCTGAAAACAACAACCTTGCCTGTAGCCTATAAAAACATGACGATTTAACGCTAAACAAGAACATACATGAGTTCCACTGCTGGTTCTATTTAGAGTGCAGAGAGAGTAAACCCACTGAGAGGAAAAACAGAAGAACTCACCCTGAGCCAGATGTTTGCTGTGCTCTGATCTACACCAACTGGAGACTGAACCTGACTGGACCCGTTTCTCCTCATCCTATTATACACGACTGACCTGAGGCTCCGCCCCTTCAGACCGGAAAGGTGGGTCTACTGCACCTTTCTTGAACAATTTTCAGAAATCTTTCTGCTCATCATCTGAGTAATGCAATTACTGTGGTCTATATCTCCATGTTCACACCTAAGCTATTAATGCTTTAAAGCTAATTTGGATTTTGTATAAATATTTTATTATAAAATGCATAAA
>NW_015152758.1:16298-19435 GCF_000732505.1 Cyprinodon variegatus | reverse complement strand
TGACGCTTGGTCTCCATGGTTACGCCTCCAGTCAGGAAAGCAGTGGAAAGTTAACCCATTTTCTATGTTTTTTCCCATGGCGATCATGTGTTGAGCTGTTACAGCCCACAATACAGCAACGGTTTACCATGGTTGAAATCAAGTTAAGGTGAAATTAATCAAATTAAAACACGGCTGAGAGGGAGTACAGTACGTGGCAGTCATAGGCCGTTGTCTGAGCAGCGGTAAAGGAGGCCATCAACATGGCGGCCACGGAAAGTAATTACGTCATGACGCCCAAGCCCTATTGCTTGGTTTGAAAGAAAACCTGCAGCCACACGGCCCTTCCTGGAGACCCCAGGGCTAGATGCTGTGGCTAGTGATGGCTAATGGTTGTTTATGCAAGTGTGCTATGTGAATGAGTCTGATGGGGCTAAACAGTAACAAAAAATGATTGAATATTTCATGCATTTAATTTCACTGTATTGAATATTATGTTTTACTTTTTTATGTTTTGATATAAAGTGTGACAGCCCTATTTGAGGAGGTGCAGATGTATCAATATTAGAAGATTTTTGATACACAACACAGTGATGATCCTTCTTACACAAATTGATAATTGGCACAATAACTGTTAAAATAATGGCAGTGATTTAATTTTATTTTTCATTCTTTTGGTTCAGTCTCATTTCATTCAATGCTCATCTGATTCAGTATTATGGCCTAATGTTACTGCTGACAGTTGTTAATGAATATGAAATAAAAACATTTTCATAATGCCATTTTGTGAACTCTTATTTTAAAGTTAACTAAACTAAGGTATGTTCAGTACGTTTTTTTAATTAAGTAATGCCCACTTATTTTGGCACAGTGNTGTTTATGCTGAGCTTGATCCAAAACAAACCAAAGTTTACAGTTTATGCAGCTTCGGGGGTTAGTGATGTCATTGGCCATAATTATAATCCTTAATATCTCCGAAATGAAAGCGGCACAAACCTGCAGTAACGATTCAGTCTATTTGCCAAATTTTTTTTACTTGGGTGGGGTTTCAGCTTCACCCAGCTTAGTTAATCCAGGTTTGTTTTTTTTTCATCTTTAAGCAAAACATTTTGTCTAAAGAACTTTTTCTGCCATCTGTTTTAATGTCTGGAATCACTGAAATGTTAATCATTTCATCATTTAATTTTGCTCATGAAGGACATGAGAACACACTTGACTGTTAAAAATCATAATCATTTCCCCCTCTCCACATAGCTTAGGGTTAGTTGTTATTTCTGGCAGTGAAGCTGAACAAAGGTTCACTCCACCCTCAGGGGACCAGATAACCATATCCAGCCAGACCAGCTATCAGTCCGTCGCCTACCTCACTGCTGCTTGACAACAAGCTTTCTCAGTGACTGGACCACAATCCTTTCTAGACGGTGTTGTCACTTTTAGTAATTTTTATTTCATGTTTGTTCTTGTCTTATTCACGATTGCAAAGTTATTATTATAGAAAAAGTGACAAGTGTTTTGCTATTGCCTTATTTTTGCCTTCTTGATTAAAGACAACTGTTCATACCTTTTTTATCAATGGAATTATATCTAAAGTATGATGACAAATGATAACAATGATAAATAATTATTAACATCTCTAAGAGCAGGTTAGTAATTCCAAATACTTTTATTTGGAGTTAAGTTTCAGCAAATCTGAGCTTACCAGATAGAGTTTTATATATACATATTTATTTAGGTTTGGATTTAATTTTGTTCAGCGGCTCGTTTCACAAAGCAGGTTTAATAAACTCAGACATATATCCTAAACTCTGAATTGATCTAGCCTAAGGTTGGAAACTCAAAGTTTTTGGTTTCACACCAGCTGCTATGATTAGTTCAGTAAACTTTGAGTAGTTGACTTAGAGTTGACAGTTCACCATGACAGCAGGGAGGTGGAAGTGTCTATTTCACATCACTGGAAGTAGATATTTAAATGAAAAATTAGGAAAAAAATAAGGGAGCACATGTTTAAAAGAGCGCTACAGCTGCAAAGGAGAGGGAGATGAGGTAGAAGATTGCTCCTTAAGTTAATGCATACGTTTAAATACGTAGCCCTCTCTGGCAGACTGTTTGACACTTATTAAAAGTGCTGTTTTTCCTTTTGTAGATCTCTTAAATAGGATTCTTCCAGCTCGGACTCACATTCCTTGTTGGAACTGTAATAATTTCCTAAGTTATAATTGTCATGTTTTTTCTCATATTTTGCCAGTATAACTCTGGGAATCAATGTCCTAGTGCTAGATAATAGACCAACCATTTGTTTTTTTACAAGCAGACCATTTTGCTTGTTAAGATTCTGCTTGGTACTTAATATGAAACTTTATTGTAAATGATTTAGGGAGTAAAATTGTAACTGAGTTTTAGCCTTTTACCTGAATTATTTTGTGTTCGTTTTGTAACCATCTTTAAAATGGTCATGGGTTGTGTTGTTTTGAATCCATATATGGATTTGAAGTGTTCAACATTGGGTGTGTTAAGGTTGTAATAAACAAGTGAAAACTTTGTTTATACAGAACAGTATATCTTAAAAATCTTTTGTTAAAAAATTTTTTGTTAGAAAGAATTGTCACATCTCGTATTATTTTGAAATGGCTCATGTTGGATAAAGGAAGTAGTGTAGAGCAGAAGGATTTTACTAGTTTGTCATTGGTCCATATAGACGAAGTGGGAGGTGCTAGAGGAGAGACAGGAAGTTGCAGAGTAGTGTTGTAGCTTGACCATGGAGAAATAACGTGCCAAAGTTTGCTAAAAAAAAAAAAAGAAAAACGGCGTTTTGTTGATATTTTTGGACTTTCAACTCGACAGTCATTTGCAAATATCAGCTCTACATCGTTGTTTGCTTCTACTGGTATTATTTCAAACCGAAATTTGCAGTATAGAAGCTGTGAGTCTTGTTTCAGTGCTCGCTTATGTATTAGCATTAACTACCAAAGTGAATGCATCTTTAGTTCTGGGAGCTAGCTCAGCTAACAGAGACTCAAGTAAAGTTTCCAGCGTGGAAGCTGGGAGAGTCGAGCACAGCTTTCCCTGAGCCTGTCCCAGGCTCTCCCCGCCAAGTCAAGTGTGTTGTAAGACTGGACTTACTTGATGAGATGAAAGGAGTCTGGTGAGCCATAGGGCTC